>NC_079474.1:6759761-7062792 GCF_026230105.1 Diorhabda sublineata | reverse complement strand
AGTCAAATTTGTCTTATTTCTCAATTTAATTCAATTAATGTTTTTTTGACGTATCGTGAAGCTATTCAACTAACTTTTTGGCCCTTATAATGAACTACTCACTTTTCCCCAGATATATCTTTTTTTTAAGAACTTATTCAATATGTTTGTATAGAAAGTCCAAATAAATGATATCTCGACAACTTTATATCGGTTTTGACAAATAAATTCACACTATTGTTCCCAAAATATATTTCAAAAAGTTTCTACTAAAATTATAACTAATAATATCAAAGAATATGGTTCGTTGTAAAGAAAAACAGAAATATTTGATTTCCAAAATGGAAGAATCATTTATCTTCTTCTTCTAATTTTTCCTTTCTGCCCTCTCTAGGGCGTCGGAAATGTATTTGTGATCCATTTACCCTTTTCTTCCATATTTTCCTGTTCTGTGTTAGTTTCATCATATGATTTATTATCTATTGTTTCATGTTAAATATACAAAACCAGTTTAAGATTTTCTTATTTACAATTTATTCTATTGTCCCTTATTATAAGTTGTTTCTTATAACTTCATTTCTTATTCTGTCTATCCTAAATTTTTCTTCTATTTATCGATAGTACTTCATCTCGATTGTATTCACTCTACTATCTATTTCATTGTTAGTTACTCACGTTTTACATACACATGCTCTGCTCTATTTTCTTTGATATGCTTTTAGTTATAACTCATTCTATTTCTTCTCTTTTGCTAGTCTGATTTTGTTTCCATTTTTCTTGTTTTTATAATTTTTTACTTCCATTTGCAGTTTTCCTATATCTTCCATCCAAATTTTTGTTATTGCTTCCATCTTTCAATGATTTACTGCCATAATTACGATATTGTTTGATTATAGTAAGCCTTCTGAGTTTATTGGGATTATGTTGAGGTGGGCTTGGACGTTCCCCTTGTTTCATCTCTTTTTCCATCATGAAGCCCTCTGATCTTTGTACATTCATTTGTGTTTCCTATTTCTAATTTATTTAATACTTTCTACACGATGTTTCTTTGTATTGAGTCGACTGCTACTCTCAAGTTAATGTAACATTAAATGCAGTGTTTCTGTTTCGTAACGTCTTTCTTTCAAATTTACGAGTATTAGTATGAAAATATCATCTCTTATTTGTTTTCCTTTTCTGTATGCTGCTTGTTTTTCTTCCAGTTTCTTGTATTCTTCTTCTCTCACACTTCCTTTTATTATCCTAGTGGATATAATTCATCTTTCTTGCGGATTGGAATTAGCAAATTCTACTTCTTTTCTCATGATTTTTTCATTCATGCTCAGTTGGTGAGGGTTTTCTCTAAACACAATATCACTAAATTTCATAACTTATGTTTAGCTAATAATTGGATTGATTTTTCTGACGATATTTCAGACTTTCTTAATAAAAATATCAAGTGCTACAATACATCCTGTCCTCTTCGCCATCGTAAAACTAATCATCACAAATCATGAACTACAAAAGGAACACGCACTTCATCCAAGAATATGAAATCATTCTTGTATAATAAAAAGTTCACAGACAATCCTCACATCTGCAATTATATCATTGTATCGGAAAACTATCAAAGCCATTAAGCAAAACTATTACAACAATTGCTTCTCGAGAGCTAAAAATTCTTGGTCTGTTATCAATTATTTCAGAAACAAAACCCGTTCAACAAACAATATTTGCCTCGACCCAGACGAACTTAACAATTATCTCATGAATATAAGTTCCAAAATATCACCAAGTCGTGAGCTCTTTCTTTTCTAGTTCCTTCTAAAAGAATCAGTGACAGTCTCTTCCTCAGACCTGTAGATAGATTTGAACTAGAGCAAATCATACTAAGCTCAGCTCAGTTATTTTTAAATTTTCCGGAAGTGATTATTAACGTTTTATATTCTCTACTCAACGAATCCATTGAGAAGGGGCTGTTCTCTGTCCAAAAACAGCTATAATTCTTCCCCTACACAAGGGTGGTGAGGAAAATAACACTAGTTACTATCGTCCTATTGCATTATTACCAATCTAAGATAATTGAAAGACTAATGAAAAATCGTCTAATACCCTTTCTTTTCTTAAGATCTTGATAGCTCAACATTTTCGTTTCCTACCTAATATGCACTAATGAGGCTATGTTTTTTGTTCTCAATGAAATATATACATCACTAAACAATATATTTTATACGGCTTCAGTTTTTTTGTGATTTCTCTAATGCCTTCCATTGTGTTGATGATGAAATTCTGATTAATAAACTAGAATATTGTGGCATCCAAGATGATCCCTTAAAATCGTTTGTAAGAGCTAATGGCAGAGTTTCAAGTTAATTGCTAGAGTTACCAGTGATGTACCTCAGGATTCAGTTTTGGGTTCAGTTCTTTTTTTGCTATTCATTAATTCATCACACACTTACGAATTAATGGTGTATTCACTTTATTCGCAGATGACACCAGTGTAGCCTGGAGTGGTCTCTATTTAATCACTTTAGTCTTATCTTATAAAGAAGCTTTACCGGCTCTAAAACTCAACAGTGACTTAATACAATCCTCAAATTTTTTTTCAATGGTCTTTACACGTAGAAAACTTGGCAAGCACGTACTGCTTTAACAACTTACAACCCGTTGTTTGAATCGCATCTTCGGTATGGTTTGCCTTTCTGGGGGTCTTGTAGTTTGCACCTCTACGAATCTATTTTAAAATTAACAAAAAAGAGCTATTCGTTACATTCACGGTTCAAGTAGTGGAACGCATTGCGAATTCTATTATAAAAAATATAACATTTTAACTCTCTCTGCTTTTTTCATTTTAGAATCCATTTGTATGTATGATGTATAGTTTGCAAATACTATCTGAGAACGTGATATTTCAAAAAACATTAAAATTTTAAAGTGGCCTCAATTTTTTGCTCGCCAGTGTATTATAATTACTTCAATTTCTTATTTCTTAGACCTTTTGATAGATTATTGCTTCTAAATGTTCTTGATTTTAGGTCTTTCCTGCTCTAAAATTAGTTTTTTTTTAATAATTTTTGAAAGTTTGATAAAAATTGACGTTTCGACTTAAATTCAGTCTGTATCAAAATATTTTGAGCATGATTTTCATGACAATAAACCTTCTCTCTTTCTCTAATTCCATGTTCGATGCTGAGATTTCTCTATTTATCAACACACTCAACGTAATTTGTATGAAAACGCATATTTTTGATTCCAACAAACTTTCGATTTAAACCTTATTGCAGCACTATTCGCAAAACTGACACTAAACGCATATTCCCGTTTCATCATATATAGAGACATTGAAAACACAAATAATTAGCTCATTTATAAATTTGAAGCTACCTCAAATCGATTTATTGCGGTTTTATTACGTTGTGGTTACAAACTCAAAACACATTATTGGACCCATGCCCATCAGCAATTTGTAACTCGGTTTCTGTTATGTTTATACTTTCTCCTTGGGTCCATGATAAATGCATTCTAGTGACACAGTAGGGTGATTCAAAAGACAAAAGTTTCAATACGTGGTCCAATAAATAAAGAACCGATTTAAAATCAACAATTTTTTTATTATTTATTCAAAAGCACCCTTCACTGATTTGCCCTGTGTATTATTGTGTCCTATATTATACTCTGTTCCATTTAAAATAATGAAATAGTAAAAGGTGATTATAACTATGCCCAACTCGAATAATGGTAGAATTAGTAAGTAGTAAAATTTTTAAGGTCACAAAAAGTGATGCAAAACATTTACAAAGAATTTTGCACAATGCAATGATAGGGTTCCATTCTATACATAAAAAGATAAAAACTTGATTGAACTAGTTCTAGCAACTGGAAAATAGAATAAAGAATAGTATCGGGTGGCGATTTAAGGAGTATTCGTGAAAGACCTAGCCATTCTGGATATTCAATTTCATTCTTCACAATCAGCATTTATATTGTCATACGGCTGATCAAGGGATTCTCATTTATGGACCATGCTGTTGGGTATACTAATAATTTTCCTACTGGTACTTACGGAGGACCAGAGCTTCTTTCACTTTAAGGTTGCGAATAATGTTGTTCAACAGTATTTTAATATGAATTTAGGAACACTAGCAGAGAGTGAATTTCGAAAATTATTCGCAAGTTCTGTCAATTTTGTTTTCAACTAATCATTGATTTTAGTTGATATGCCAAATAGCTGTAAATTTCTTGACTTTATGGTTAGGATATGTTATCACCGTTGTGGGAATATCCTTTTGTTTTGAGATATTGTACTTTTATAATATCGATTTCCATATGATTTTGGAAATAAAGTTTTCTACTTTAAAATATCCGTTAAACAGGTTTTCGACCTACAGGTTATAAAACCAGATATAGGTTCATGTACAGAATTGATAATAAAATCCAAAGAGTTAATAAGGTTGAGCAGTAGGTTAGGTTAGTTCTCTCCCAGAATTAAGTTGGAAGGACATACCTCCAAAACTCTAAAATAATCTTCCAATTGATAACGTATTCATTTTTTTTTTCATAAATACACCATTACCTTATCCATAATCCCAACAACTGTAAAAGATTAACTCAATCAAGAGTACGATTAAAAGTTGATAACTTTGTTGAATTATAACTTGGGAAACAGGTTTTCAAGCTACATGTTATAAAACCAGGTATAGGTTTATGTATTGAATTGATAATAAAATCCAAAAACGTATTAAGGTTAGGAAGTAGGTAGTACTGTAAAGGACAATCAAGAGTACGATTAAAAGTGGATAACTTTGTTGAATTATAACTTGGAGAAACTTGGTTAGTTCTTTTATGAAGAAACATCATTGGATGGCTCAACTTGCGTATTATATGAGAATAGGATTAAGACTGTTATAATTCAGCAAGTGAACATAGATTATTAAAATATTACAGATTATATCTATACATATGATCTTGAATTTGATGAAAAATTATTCAATAAAAAATATCAAATCTCATGTGACAAAACAAACCAGCTATCACTGAATCGATTGATACTCCAGCATGATCAATGAGGTTTACTAAGGAAATCGAGCATATATCGAGTATGTATCCTACTATATATTCTGTATCGAAACCAATACCAGCCAGTGAAGTCATGTCTATCATTTCTCCTTCTAATGAGAATTGAACTGCATTTAAATCAACAACAGGAATTGAGTGATTTGATACGAGACTTGAATATAAATATTAGACCAGCCCAACAAGAGAATAGTAAAATATCCTCACGAGAATATTACAACTTTTGCTATAACCACGGGTCAACCTCAATAGGGTTGGTAATTTGAACGATAACAATGAATACATACAAGTATATTTGCACTATTGGTATCTATAAATAAGTATATTTTGTTATAGAAGAGGGTAGTTTTGGAAAATTTTTATTATTATTTTACTCTAAGGTTGGGCTTCAGATAAATTATTGATAAATGGTGTAGTATTGCTTGCAGTCGATAAACTGAAGCGACCCTTCTTCCTGGTTCGATTCTGCCTCTGTAATGTGTCGGCCCAGTTGGCAATTTCGTATACAACCATAGATGTGATCACTGTCAACAGAATACTGCTTCTCTGTTTTGGACCTTCTGATTTTGGCATAAGACAAGATAAGATGTTTCTCATACCAAGAGCTCTGCTTGTTTCTTGAAATTAAGTCTGGCATTAATCATCACTCACAGGTACCGGATGAATGGTTGGGATGTGATCGCCTGCTCATAGACTTTCATCATCGTCTCAAATATTTTCTGATGGTAACAAGCACAGCCTTGATTTCAGGCCGACTATTTCCATACACCAAGAGATCTCTTTGAGGACTGTATCGAAAGTGAAGTTATCTGTTATAGGTGCTTTGCCCCAATCACTAAGGCCGCGTCATCCACATATGCTACAAGGTTCGCCTCCTCCGGTAGTATCAGCTTTAGTAGCCCATCATACATAATGTTTCACAAGAGAGGACCTAGGACTGAGCCTTGAAGTACCCCTCCAGTGACTTTGTACTGCTTGGGGCCGTTCTTTGTATAGTATTTGAGAATTATCTTTGTAAAGTCATATCTTACCAACAAAAGTCAGCTTGTAAGGGTTCATACAACGATGTCTTCTTGCAAACAATTGAATGTGGAGTTCCCCAAAGCTCAGTATTAGACCCCATTTTGTTTCTTTAGTTTATAAACGACAACGATAACAGTGGTAAAATATATCTATTTGCAGACGACACTAGTTTCTCTTGGAGCTACCCTTACCTCACGGTACTTCATAGGACCATAACTAGTGACCTAATCACCCTTAAATCATGGTGCGATTCTAATCTTCACCATCTCAACGTTTCTAATATCTAAGTTTTATTATATAAAAATACATTTTATTGAATAACACCTTCATTGACATCGTTGATGATTGTTGTGAACAATTCCTTGAAATGGGAGTTACATATTGCCGCCTTATCTAAAAAATTAAGTTCCTCCTATTTTGCGCGGAGATCAGTTTTCAAAGAACTGAACTTATCCACCTCCTTAACAGTGTATTATGTCCTTATCGAGTCGCAACTCTGATATGCCCTTCCCTTCTCGGGCACGTGTGCAGTGACTCAATTTGAGCGAATCTACAAACTACAAAAGAAAGCTGTAAGATTCGGACTATACAGCAGGGCTCACTGCAAAAACTTCTTTAAAAGATTAAAAATTATGACTTTTTCTTTCTCATTAATCTTTGAACTCGTTTGCCTAATTCATAAGCACGCTTCTCCAATTTCAGAAAGGTCGTTGCACGACTATCCAGGAACGCGGAGCACGACCTGCACCTATCTAATCCACGTTTAGAATTAGGTAAGTGTTCAATATTTTACAATGCAAAAAAATGCACAATCACTTGCCAATATCAGATATATCAGATCGATATCATCTTTTCCCGCATTCCGCAATAATTTGGGGGCATATTTACTGGAAAATGCCTTCTACTTTGAAAACGACTCATACTGGTTTAATTTCTGCTACTTATATACTAATTATTACCTATTACTATTAACTATTCATTTGTATCTTTATTTAGTTATTTTTATGATTGTTTTTTAGTTTTTACAAGCTTTGGTCTACAAATTGTAACGATTATTTGATAATGAAGCATTTCTCTCACTCTATCAAAAAAAGTATTTAGAGAATAGAATTTCTAATTGTTTTTTAGTTGGTAGAGAGTTTAATAATTATGGTAAAAAGCGAGTGAATGGGATTAAAAAGAGTAGAGAATACTGAGGGAGCCTATGAACAAAAATTGCGTTTGTTCATTCCACAAACACTGAAATTTTGAGCTGATTTAACCATCAATAGCCTTTTAAAATGATATTTTGAGCATTTGTAGTTTAAATATTCCATAGAGCTCACTCAATGTTTATTTGAACATCCATCAACAATTTCGCTGGATTTTTATTTCCAGTGATAGGGCGCTATCCTAAGTACGTATAAGAATGTTTTCACTACTATTCATGTCACGACATAATGTTGTTTATTACTGCGGGGTCAGCAACAATAATTCTTCTTTAAGGAAGATATTTTTTTTTCATATTCAATAAAAATAACTTCACTGTCACTAAACCTTTTTGCGATTTCAATAGATATGCAAAGCCGTGATATTCGTCAGACAACATGACAAAAAAAGATTTTTGTCATGACAAATTAAGATTGATATTTGCTTCGAATAGTCTATTTCGTTTCTTTCATAATAAATTTTCATGTTCTGTTCATATTTATCATATCAGGGTTAATGTTCATGTTATGCTGATATTCCAGAATTCGTTTGAGGTTCCTCCCTGAACGTTCATGTTGCTTTGATATTTTTAATATAAATATTATGCATCCATATAATATATTCATTTACCACCAATTCACTATTTACTCAGTGATTTTATTCTATTCGGTGTATTCACAGGTATTGGATTATATAGTGCTTTGCAGAAGATTTTTTATCCCCTTGATGAGTGGTTCAACCACTTTTCTTATTAGTCCATCAATTATCTCATTGCTTTCTGTGCCTTTCTATTCTGTAATTTACTTTCGCCTCTTATTTTGTAATTTGTAAATTCTCAGTGTTCATGTTGAAATTTAGATTCAAATCTACTCTGTGTTTTTTTTATTATTATCGAAAAACCCTGTTATTGACTCTTGTTCTTTTCATAACATCTGTCCTGATAAAAAAGATTTTTAAAGAATGAGATCTATGAAAACAGACGTTATCATTTCTAAGGGAGACCATTTTTTCCATTTATTTATTGATTTTCTTATTCTTATCTTCCATGATAGGTCTATAGCCTGGCTCTAGGCTCTAGGTTGTTACTACACTTCGTTCATTGTCGACCTCTACTCCGTGTTACAACTGGAGATTTGGCCCTTGCTATCTATACCAGTTTCGTCTGTCATTCGACTTATAAATTGATTCCATTGTTTCATATGCTGTGCTACCCATTCGTCAATATTATGTACATCACTACCTGAGACTCACATGATAATTTTCATTTCTGTAGTCTCCAAGAGTTGTGTCGTTTTTAATGTTTCTGGCCTTGTTTCTTAATGTATAGGTTATAAGTCTGATTATTGTTTTGTAAATTCATGCTTTTGCTTGTTGTTTGTGCCTCTGCGTGACCTTATTTGCTTTTGTTACTTGTCCTGTTACCTCAACTTCAACGTCTAAATAACTGGTTATATCAATTTTAAGGTACTTGACCTTCTAGTTCTAATTTGTCATGCTTATGGCTTCTTAAGTCGGGAAAGTCATGTTATATGGTTTATAATGAGATAATTTTTGTAATGATTTTCAATACTGCATCGAGCAGATTCATCCTCCTGTAGTTAGCGGGCTCTTGTCTATATCCTTTTTAAAACATGAGTATAATTGTACTGGTTCGCCATCTGTTTAGTATTTCACAGTGTAGATTCAATCATTTTGAACGTGCAAATTCATATTTGAAATGAATTTTCTTTTCTATTCCCTATTTTTATTTGAAAATTTTGTTATCATCTCCTAAAAGAGATTTTGTTTCCGAAAGAATTATTAAGATTATAATTTTTCTTGGAGATCAACCTTCCAGCTTATTTGACAGGTCTAAATGTCGATACTCGAATATTAATTTTGATTTATATTCTGTTTCTGGAGTTTTGTATAAAAATGCTTGTATATTTTCTTTCTAAAAAGTTTACTGCTAGTAGAAACTTTTGATAAGCGATTGATCATAATTTGTATAAACAAATATATGATTACAAATTTATTGTCCCCAATTTCTTCTTCCTTTTACTCCTTTCAGGGTTGTATTCGGTATGAAATTTTCAGTGAACGATATATAATAGTTGATTATTATAAAAATTTTTTTGGCAAGAAGTTTTCGATGGTTGCGACTTAAGTTTCAAGATGGACAAATAAAACTAAATATTTATAATTGGATATGGCTTTATTGCTTTTCGAAATATTTTCCATTAAGATCAATACACTGCTGCATGCGTTTGAACCAATTGTCGAAGCATTTTTTCCATTCCAATTGAGGTACTTCAAAAACATTCAATTTGAACGCATCAACCGTTTCTTCATGTTGAAAAACGCAATTTATTTTTGTTCTGCAAAAATAATAAGAAATCATTGGGTACCGAATAAGGACTGTACGGCGGATTACCCATCAAAACGATGTTTTGACTATTCAAAAACGTTATTGTGTGTGACGTGTGCGAGCTCGCATTGTCATGGTGAAAAATGATTACATTTCTGCGATTTCGAGCACTTCTGGCAAAGAAATGCTGGAATACCATTCAGAATTGACGGTTGTACGATGTCCCAAAGGATCTGAGGCGACATGTTCAGTTATTATGAAATTCGGATTCATATGCTTAGACCCATGATTCGTTGCCTGACCCGATCTTATAAAGGTCTTCTTAATTATCTCTTTAATTATCTCAACATTTCATTGTACTAATCTAAACGAGCTTTTCTTCAAGCGATTGCCAAATTATGCGGTATCGAACGCGAACAAATCTTTTTAACAGCCAAATCTTCCTGCAATATTAAATGTATTCGAGTGGAACTAATACTCAAGTATACCTCAACGTCGCAGTATGTCACATGACGATTTTGCAATATTAATTTAAACACAGCATAGATGTTTTCTGGCACAACAGCCAAGTTTGGACGATCTTCACGAATTTCATCTTTAGGGAATTGCAATGACGATTGAAGTCGAATAATAAGGTGGCTCGCGATGGTGCTTGATAACCAAATAGCAATCATATGACAACTTTGATATTGTATGCCATTCTAGAACATCCTTTAAGATTGTAAATAATTCTATAATGTGAACCCTAATGATGGTTATAATCTCTCAAATTTTCAAATTGATATCTCAAAGAACAAAGGATCTACTGAAAATCGGCGTATATTTCCACAAAATGGCCTATTTTCTTATCCATGAAATTTTAGCAGCACATTTCTTATTGAATAGTTCGACAGTGTTAGATTTAAATTTGAGATTAGATTCCCTTCCATTGATCATTCCAGAAATTGAGTTATTTCAGTTTTTCAACGCTTTTTTTAATTGTGAAATGGTATATTGTTTATGTTTTTTATGTCACTAACAAACAATTTTCATTTCATGCATTTAAAACAAGTTTATTTTGTTGTTTATCAATTCTCTCAATTTTTTCGTAAGTGATGTGCCTTGAAATTCTTTCCAAAATGAACGATGTACGCTTAGTGAATTTCGTGCATAAATTTGAAAATCTCTATAACAATATATTAAATAGATTAAATTTGCGAATGAGAATACATATCACTTACGTGGTCTGTTTTCTCCTAAATTCCTAATACTTCCAATAATAAATTAATTAAATCACTTCTAATTAAAAAAAAATTTATAAGCACTGAAAATATGGTTCTTAAGTTGAAGTATTCAAAAAAAGTTGATGAAGTCTTTCGACAACACCTGTGTTTACACTCCGAGTCAGCGATATATTTCAAAGGACATATCCGTCGTATCCCTTCGAAACCTTGTGTTCAACTAGAATATTGAGGACCCGGGAAATACCACGCCGATATCCATCGAATTAAAACGAAGAAGGACGATAAGAACAGTCATTATCAAAATATGATAAGTTCTCAGACACAGTTTCAAAAGTTTTTATACTCTTTTCTTAGTTTAGTTTGATACTATTGGATATATGATTCTAATTTTATATTAACTTGATAAAAGCTTGAACTATCTGGATTTTTCGTATATCTTCTTGTTGTTTTCCGAACTTTCGATAATAAAAATTTAACAACTGCTCTACTATTTCGACTGAATGGAAAAGTGAATTAAGATTTTGATAGTTTGTTTTTAAAACCTGAAAATGAAAAATTTCATAAAAAAAAATTTCAGCTAACTGGCTACTATCTATCTATTGGAAATTATTGGAAATTTTTCCAATAATCAATTAAAAATGTTAAGAAGTATGTTTTATTTGTATTAATTCATTTTTTTCAATTCTATTTTTACATTTTGTATTCTTTACGAGTAGAAATAACAAATATCGATTTCGCCGAAAAAAATTCGATAAATATTATTTTTTGGTGCTTAACTACTTTTTTACAGATTCACTTAGCTACTAGACATGCTTTGATCTAACCATCCAATTATACCTACCAAAATAATTTAAGAAGAGAGTGTTATAAACATGGACTTATGAGAGAATAATTTATAAAAGGAGTTCATAAAAAATGAATTATTATCCAACGATAATAACATGCTGTAGCTCTAACATTTTATTAAGCGCGAAAACAATCAAAATCAAACAATTATACCTACCTAAGGGAAACATCAAAGTTTGTTTGAATAATACAAGACAAAATATTCAAAGCGAGTACAAAATATTTCAAATCCAGTGCCTTGGAAATAAATAAATAAAACAATAAATGTTATATCTCACTTAAATCATGGGTCTTGGCCGATGTACCAAACAAAAGAAAATTTAAAGAGAAATTTTGCCGCATCAGCGAGTCGCATTCTTCGGCATTAAGTAGCGGGTGGTGCACTTCGGCGGATTTTGTGGAAAGGCAAATAAATGAATTTTGCTTTTTTATAACTTGTCTCATGCCATAACCATGAATGCGCATATAAGTTGAATTTGGCATATGTAGGTAGTATGATTACATTTTGAGTGAATTATCCCATGTATTTGAAGAACTATTAATAGACATGCGCCAATTGGTTCAAGTGAATATTTGATCAACGTTACATTTTGCTATTATGAATAGCGGAACGAAGAAAATGTTGGAAATATGCATACTTTGAATGTAAAAGGTACGTTTCTTATTAACTAACTGGTTATAATTATATTAACCTCACTTTTTACTTGATATGTAGATAAAAAAGGAACGAATCAACAAGAAACTGATCAAGGTACTGCAACTACTGCAGTAGGTTCTTCAAAATCATTTTTTATTCAAGTAAAACGCAAGCACAAAAGTGTAAACTTTATTGTACTCGAATAGTTGAGTAGTGCCTGCCTTGTGGAGGTACCTGTGGATATTGCTCTATGCAATATTGAGTTAAACATCCTCATCCAAGTATCACACAACTTACTCCTACTGCCAGATTGTTGTATAAAAATCATATAATCGCTATTTGAGAAAGATTATAGGTTTTCAAATATTAGTCACATTACGTATTAGCTTATTGTACCTTTCGGTCATCGATATACAGAGTGAGTTTTATGTATGTAACCCCTCAATTATATTTGAAACGGCTAGTACGATTTTTATAATTTTTTTTATACAAGGGTTTTGTGATACGGGATGTGGTGGTATTTAGATTGTTGTCAGATCTTTCCTTTTTCGGGAAAAATAAAGAACTTTGTTATTTAAAATGGATCACCCGGTATATTCTGCGTCATTTCCATTGTTAAGTTGAAATAATACATGTAGGTGGCTATGACTACTATAATAACAAATTCAGCGCTTCAATAAATAATTATCAATGAAGTTTATTGAAAGTCAAAATGGAGCATTTATCTGAAAAAAAATCATGATAATGTTAGGATATAGTGATAGGCGTAGAGATCAACAAGAAATATATCTTTAATTATTTAGATCCTAACCGAAATCCCGTAACAAGATTTTCTATCAGTTAATTATGAAAAAGTTTAACGAAACTGGTTCAGTAAAACATTTATTCAAATCAGGGCGTGGAAAAGCTGTATCAACTGGAAACAAATCTTTAGATGTTTGTGTCCTGTTAGAGGACGATCCACACTTGAGTACTAGACAAATATCCAGGGAACTTGATATTTCGCAAACATACGTAAATGAATGAAAATTTTAAGTGATAATAAATTCCATCCATACAAAGTAACGTTGGTTCAAGAGTTGTCAGATGACAAATTTGATAGACAAGAAGAGTTTGCAGACCTAATGATGGAAAAATGTTAAAACCAAAACGTTAAAAATCTTTTAAGTAATTTTTTTTGTATTATTGGAACCGTGAATCGGCATAACAGTAGATACTGGTCACGTAACAATCCTCGTTAGATAGATGTTTGGGCTGGAATAATAGGTGACAACATAATTGGTCCCTTTTCCATTGAGGGTAACTTAAATGGTCCGGCGTATTTGGATTTATTGGAAAATAGTATTAAACCTAATTTGGCTCGGATATTTCCCAGTCCAAATAAGTATTTTCAATTACATTTAAAAAAACTTCATTACTACAAATTTTCAGACCATAGCAATATCCGAAACGACAATATTTGGCTACAAGATGGTACCCCACCTCACTATGCGTGTCTGGTGAAGCAATACCTAAATAATGTGTTTCCCAAAAGATGGATTGGAAGGGTTGGTTTTATGGAATAGTCCCCGCGATCACCCGATGTGAATCCTTTAGATTATTTTCTGTGAGGTTACTTAAAAAACATTGCTTATAAAACAAAACCTACTAATATTTAGGTATTAAAAAATAGGATTACCATAGAGAAAAGAAAAATAGAGCAGTCAGGGATGTTGGAAAATGGATTGCAAAGTTCAAAAATCTCATGGCTTGTTGTTTTAGACAACATCATGAGCATCTGCTGTAGTTGCCTTTGCCTTGTCACAATGGATCATTTATCTGAGAAAAATCGAAGTGATATTTGATGATGATATTAGGATAAAATTTGTAATTTTTCCACTTCACAGATGTGGATATACTTCTAACATGATACAAGCATTTTGAGATTTGTCTTTAGTTGTTGTAGGTTTTCTGCGCCATGATTTGGATAAATATTTTACTGCACCTGTTTCATTAAAGTTTTTACTAACTCACTGATATTAGACCTTGTTACGAAATTTTTATGAGCACATAAATTATTAAAGAATATTCAAATTAAATGAGTTTATACCATAGTAGCTAGCTAAATGTACAATATTTATTGTTACTTTGGAATAAAAATTATCGAAGAATTTAAATAAATTATTAGTTATTATAAGTTAGTTAAGTGTTTATGATAAGTGAGTTAAGTGTAGTGTATAGTGTTTAAATGAATTAAGAACGCTAGAGACACTAAATAGCTGGCTGTTTGAGAATTTACATTCTATACTATTCAGTTTTCTTAATATTCTTTTTGTAGTAGAATCTTTCGAATGCCCTTCACAAGATTGCCATAGTGAAGGTCATTCTCCACGAAGGGGTGGTGTAAGGTTGTTAACAGCAAAGAATGTTAGTTCAAAAATACTAAACAAACGTGTAGAATATTTTATGTTAAGAAATTCTAACGATTGAGTATTTATTAATTAAACGCTAGTTACCGATTCAATCAAATTATGTAGTTCGATGGGGCATTATTTGCAATGAACTTTTAGTTCTAATTCAATTCAATAAAATAGCTGGAACAATTCATGGGTTTTGTTAATTTGAAGATCAACCCCTCTGAAAATGAACATTTCGTGAAAAAGAACATTAAACGATTATTTCCTTTCTAGAGTGTGTCATTTTTTCAGGCTCCATAAAAATTTTCACGGAACTAATGAAAAATACATACCACGATAATACGAGACAAACTATAGAAGATATTTTCAGCAGCGGAAAATTGGTTATCTTGAATAGTTCTTTTGTATGCTGTTCGTTCTATGTCATTCTATCTATACACATCTCAAATAACACAATGTTTCTCAATAAGGTCGGAATTGAGAGGAAAAAATGTGTTTTGTATCGACCGGATCATTTGTACCACATCTATAGAATTATAAATACATCAGATTTTC
Organism: Diorhabda sublineata; assembly: GCF_026230105.1. Lineage (NCBI taxonomy): Eukaryota > Metazoa > Arthropoda > Insecta > Coleoptera > Chrysomelidae > Diorhabda > Diorhabda sublineata. The sequence continues at coordinate 7,047,546 of NC_079474.1, read as the reverse complement.
GAAATATTCTTAAAATAAGATAATTGAAACTGACTTTGATTTAATAGGCTAGGGATTCTATTCAATGAAATATACAGAGTGAGTTTTATGTATAGGACCCCTCAATTATCTCGGAAACGGCTTGTACGATTTTTGTGCACAAGGATATTGTGGTACAGCCATAATTTCGGAGTTATAGCGTTATCTCCGCCGAAGTTAAAATAATATATTCCGGTGATTAGGACTGTTTTTTCTATTTCCTCGCCCTTTTTAGAACGTGTGACTAAAGCTTCTATGAAAATATGGTGCATATTTGTGTCAAAATGTTCATACACCACCTATTTAATTTCATCCTCGTTGTTAAATCTTTTGTATTTTAATTCGGCCTTCAGTTTGCGAACAAAAAATAGTCAGAGGGGGCCAAGCCAGATCTATATGGTGGAGGTTCAAACGTTATGAAGCCACTTGTCCGAGTAAGATGATTGATTGTCAGCACATTGCTGAGAAATCGGGCCGTCAATGATGTTTGAGTCCAACAAAAGCTCAGAAAGTGGCTGAACATTCAGAAGAAGCTACTGATCTTAAATTAACTCCAGCCCACCAAGCTACACATTCCAAAGAACATGTGTATTGAACTGACGAACAATAGGGCTCCTTTCTATTCTCAGACGAAAACAGAGTGTGTCTGCATGGTAGCGATAGAAGAGAGTCTATAGAAGACCTGAAGAAAAATTCACGTAGTGTTGCATAAAAGAAAAAGTGACTTTTGGAGGAGGTTCCTGTGTGATTTTGGTGGGAATTTCAATGAAAGCAAAGACCAAGTTTGCTGTTATTGAAACTGGCGATGGAGCGGGGGATTAACTGGGATTCTAGGGTATCACGTTTCTAGTTTTATCGGCGAAAATTTCATTCCCATGTCATCCACATACTGCAGAATGTCTTTATGTATTAGCCAGCGTGTAGCCCAGACTTAAGTCCTATCGATCATTTATGGGTTTAACTTAAGAGAAAAGTTTGGGCTTATAATCTCGCACCAGCCACGAAATTAGAGCTCAAAACAGAGCTCGCTGAAGAATGCAATGGCATCGAACTAGTAAAAAAACTTATTCGATCCATGAAATGCGATTGGAAGCTGTTAGGGAAGGTAACATTGAATAGTTATAAGTTAATTCCTAATAAATTAATAATTTGACGAATTGAGTTTGTATTATATTACTGTTAATTATACCTTTTTTTTATTGTTTAAGATTCCTTTTCGTTCGATATGTTTTTTACACCAAATAATAGTAACATGCAGTAACAATATAAACTACTCATTATTAAGTTAATAATAGGTTTGAAATCATTAAAGTGGTTAGTGAATAGAGTATTTATATGTATATTTAATATAAATTAGTTTCCCTAACTTTTCACTTCTTAGACTCTTTCATATAATTTTCTGGTTTCCATTGAAGAGACAGAAAAAGGTCGACTTTTTATATGTTTTTGTACCTTTTTATCATTACTAAATTGGAGTTTCTGGAATCGTTGGCGACATTTATACTGAACACATAGTGAACACCACCACTACACCAACACGGCTGTCTGATGCGCGTTTCGATAACCAATTTATCGTCTTCAGAGACTGAAGGTGAACGTTCACCTTAATCGTGAGTGTTGGTGTAGTGGTGGTGTATTCAGTAACTTTTTATCATAAATGAGTCAAAATCCAGACGACTTTATTATTTGGATAGAAGAGAAATACTCTTCATAGTAAAATAAATTGTGAACAAATAGAACAATATTACATTATGACGTTGGGAAATTCCAGGTGAAATATGTATTCAACTCTTCCGCTGACTGAAATTTCAAAATAGTTGCATTGTATCAAATATTCCATAATAATGATTCAATTTATCACGTTTCCCACTGCTTTATGTCAAATTTGATGTAAAATTCCATGATAATAATTAATCATTAATTTTATTTGACACTTGAAATTGTTTGGGACGTGAAAGGTTCTTTATTGAAGCTAATTACATCTATCGATTTGTATAATTGATGTTTTGAGCGAAACGATAAAGCGGTAATTTTGAATTAGTCCGGGTCTAATTGGAGGTACAAAAATTCGCACCCAGCTCATATCATAGATGAAACCTGAAAAATCCCTATGGATGCGATAACTGGAATTAAATTGGATGTGGAGGTTCTACGGCGTTGCATTTGTACGCATCTGTTGCTCAGTATCAAGACGTTGTCGTATGGGTTTTTCGTTGCTGAAATATTTATTGAACTTTAGCAAAGAACAAGATAAATTTTACTGTACAAATGAAATATAATTCTACACTTTACGTACTGAATGATAAAAACTATAAGAACAGTTATGTCTTAGACCACGAAATTCCAATTTTATTAGTGTCGAATGGAAAATTCTAAGTGTTCATTCACTCCATTTCAGCAGCTGCCGAAATAGTTTGGCAGCCTGGCTTTGAAAACGGACCGATTACTGCTTGGTGCAGAAAAAAAGGTTTTTATTGAGGTCCATATTTGCTTTGAGATACAATTTAACATGTCAAAGAAGCAATATGGAGAGACGGCAACCAAATGGGAATACGAAGCTTGGCAGTAAGATGCGGTTTTGAGTGTCGCGGCAACACAGTGGCAACTGTGATCAGCTGTGATGGCCTCATGGCAACAGAAACCAGAGCGCACGTATTAAATTTCATCGATGGATTTTTATAACTTCGGCTTATGGAAATTATTAGCTTAATGGAATACAGACTTTTAAGCATGTTAGTAACTCACCCTACCTGAATCTAACGCTCTCGAGAAAATCTGATGATCACTTTTGTTTTATTAATTTGATTTTTTGTCCTTGACAGGCAGCCATACGTATGTTGGAGGTACTTGACCTGATATAAGGGATTAGTCCAGGTTACCAAGGTTTTCACCTTCAATTCCCATGAATCTGCATCGGTTTTAATGAAATTTTATCGGCATATAGGGAATACCTCAAAAGTAGAATCTACCCTACGCTGATGTGTGCTTTGCCCTAGGGATGAGTTCCACCCCAGAAGAAGAGGGAAATTTTTGTGTTGAAAATAGCCACGGAAATATGACAAAGATCTAAATTTCAAGTAAAAAATGTTCCCAGAATTTTTTTTGAATCAATAGTTTTTTAGTTTTTCGCGATTAAAAATTTTTCTTGAAAAAAACGACTATTTCAAACGATTTTTCTTTAATAACTCAAATACTTTTGATTTTATCAGAAAAAGTGTGAAAAACAAAAATAAAACATAAAAAAACAAAAAGATTGGTTTTCTTAAATTACCTTTAGTCATAATGAAAACCGAGTTATGATTTATTGAAGGTTGAAAATTTTTATCGAACGAAAATTTTTTAAAATTCAAATTTGAGTAACGGAGAAACTGTCAAGTTTTCGATGTAATTACATATAATCTTTCTCAAAGTACTTTGAAAAGCTTTGCAATGGGGGTGAGTAGAACTCTGTAGAATGAAAACCAAGAAAGTTATGCTCGGAATAAAATCGATTATTACTTTTTTTGTAGAAAAAAAATTAGAGCTGCACATTTGGGATTCAAAATATTTGAGTCGATCATAAACAAAAAGTCAGGTTAATATAAGGAAGCTATCACAAAGAACCGGCGGTGCTTTATAAGGTATAAAATACATCAAGCAGGTTTCAAAAATAATAAATACTATATTAGAGGCTTAAACAATTTTTATAAATTACTTAAAAGTACTTTTCTACTCACTAAATGGTTATAATTATAATTTTATTGATTATTTGCAATAAGGGGCAGTTTTCATCCCTAAGACTGATAAGCAAATATCGGCATATGGTAGATTTTTAAGATAAGAGTGAGTCAAACTTAATTCCAAATTTTCATGCAAATCAATGCAGGTTCATGTAAATCGGTGGTAATACCTCATTTTTACCTTGGTAGCCTGGACTATATATATATATATATATATATATATATATATATATATATATATATATATATATATACATATATATTAATCTGCCGGGCGCTAGTAAATGCCGAAGAGTGTTATTGAAGTAAATAGCGTTTCTATGTACGTTAAAAACAGTTAGTGTGACTCAATTATATCCCTATCAATTGGTATAGAAACACAGATATTTAGAAATATTATTGTATAATATATTCACAATTAGACATTCCCCAAGAAATTATTTTAATCTATCGAATAAAAGAATACCTTAAAACAGATTGTATTCATTCACCTCACAAATTAATTCTGTTCAATGTTCTAACTCCCTGAAGCTTAATCCATACCAGCTTCCACAAAGAGAGAACTGTGTGGTAATTGATAATTTGGACAGAGTCTCAAAGGAGAATTTTGGATACGGATTCTCTAGTAGTCTGCTTACATTACTCATAGTACATTGTCTCAAATATTAATGAAAAATACTACATTTTGTTTTCTAAGTAATTGGGAAAATGTTCTTTGAAAAATAACGGTGATGAATATCAAAATGGAAAAAGAATTATTATAATGAGAAATTCATTCACATGGGTTAATAATATTCGCACATGTCCTTTCGGACGAATTTTTTTTTACGTTGATACAACAAAAATGTACCATAGGTTCATGAGTGTTGACTGAGCTATCTTTAGAAGCAATTCGTTATTTTATCGGTTTGTAACAAAATCGAAATTGAACGATATAAATACCATAAAGTGAAAGTAGAAAACCTTTCAACATAAACGAATTTTATCTTTTCCTGTCGGTCGTTCGTAGCAATACAAAAGAGCCAATCACATTTGTTTACGTTCGTCACGTGATTTTGCTTAATGCTCCTAGTAATAGTTATTTACGTCCGGGAAGGGATCTAGTACGGTACAAGATAGATGGACGAGGCGACGAAGGAGCCGAGTCAAGAATATCTAATCGAGTACCGTAATCATAACACGTATATCGTGATATGTTTTCTTTTCATACTCTTTTCGGTTTCAAATAAGAAGCAAAATTATTTTAAAATATGGAATGTCATATTTGACAATTTTGCTGAAAAATAGCCCCTTCGCTTATTCTCTTATTTTCTAAAAAAAATGAAACTTAACAAAAGTGACTAAGGTAACATTGTAAAAAGGCAGACATATTGGATTTTTGGAAAAAATACAAAAAATTTTTCACGAAAGAATGGCTGATAATTCAAATAAAATCAAATAAAATTAATGAGAATGTCAATATTTCCCGTTATTCTAAGTCAATTAGCTTTCTTAAAAAAAAAAAACAAATTGTTGACTATCATCCAAACCAGTCGAAGGAAGAAGTTTAAACGTTTTTGAGGAACGCCCCAGACAAAGACTATTTACTGGTGAAAGTTATCGCATTAATTGGCATTGCCGGAGGATGTCGAAGGAAAGACATTTATAATTAAGAAGTAGACGATGTGAAGGATACTAATTCTCAGTTGGTGGTTCGTATTAATCACTCAAAAAAACATGTTCGATCGGTTTTTACTGTGATCAACAGCAATGCGGTGCAATATTTGGATATGTTCAGAAAATATGAAAATTTGCGAAAACACGTTTCATTAAAAGCACTTTAGGTAGGCCACCGACGATGAAAATACGTAGGTCAAAGAGCTGGAATACAAACTGTTGGCGGGGCTGAATTCCTCAATCTTGAGTATCCAGAAAAGTACACCGAACATTGCTTCAAAAGGACTTCTCTGTGGCTGATATCAATGTTTTTAAACGGCATCGTGGATTGAAGAGCTCATCAGTGGCTGAATCCGTCGAGAGCAAAAAGAAAATAGCAAGAATGATACAAGCCGGTGAAACTTTTGTTAAACCAAAGCCACACATCTTTAAGCATTATTAAAAATAAATAAGTACAACCAGTAATTCCTGCAATAAATGTTTCTGTTATCAGTAGGTGCACAATACTGTTAATATTCAAAAAGAATAAAAGTTTATTTATTGAATTTAACTGGTTTTCTATTTCTAATTATTTCAAATGTGATTGGGAGAATTTAGTAGAAGTACAAGGATACCGTAAAGTACTATTTTCAGGACTCAAATTAGTATTGAGAAGTCAATTTCACAGTACAGTATGAAAAAAAACCTTATCGTTATTTTTTATAATATCGTCCATGAATACCGGATTACAAATAAAAACACAAAAATAACATGAAAACAAAAAGCAGTACACACGTCAAAAAGAATAACACAATTTTTAGGTTAACGACAGCAACTTTATGAATTGCCGCGAACGGCAACGGCAAATGGAAAGTCAAGTTTATGAATCGGCATTTGAATTCACGAAATGTTTACGTTCTGCTGCCATTCCCTTTGAAACCTAAAAGCCAACCAAGTAATACGAATGTCGGTATTGATTTGTTTTCTTTCATACACTTCATAACTATGCCTAAAGTTTCTAGAATCTATACATGAAAACGAATTCAATATACTGTCTTATTTACTTTAATAATACTGTCCACGTGTTGGACTAGTTAATATTAGTCACTATGAAAAAAGTCATAACTTTGATAATTCCATCTTTTTAGGTTTGATTTTGTGTATATTATGCGAAGTCCAATTAAATCGTGTTCAGATAATTTTACTGAGAAGATAAGAAGTTGCACACTTCCAATAATGAAATTTGATTTACTGTGTCTCTATCTTCTCTATATCTATATCTATATAGACTGCGATATAGTCATACGATTCATAATGGAGGTTATCCCATCCATATCCTTTTATAACCCATTGCAAGACTGAATGCCTCCTTGAATCAATGGCTTCCCATAGATATGCCTATTTTCAATATAGAAAAATTGATTCGAAGAATTAGCATTTAAATGATTGTTATTTATCTATCAAGGCACTAAAGTCATACTTTTTGTCACGAAGGTGTAGATTAGTTGCCAAAGCGTTTAGAAAATATTTGGAATTGTGGCGAGTAGAATGGGTTATAACTTTCGCGTTTAGTTAAACAGCTGAATAATATGACTATTTGTTAATAATCGGCATGTAAATCTCATTTATTTATATTAATGGTGATAGACCAATTGGAATTATTCGTAATGTTAAAAGGATGTAAGGTGGTTGACCTTTAATCGACTGCTGTCGAACATGAAGCGGATGACATTTCGAATCAGCCGTAAATAATCATTGTTGCAACCATTTAAAATTATTTACTTTTTAGCACAAAAGGAATATAAAAAAAATGCTTGTACTTCCGAATCTATAACAAAATTTGTAGTTTAGGTAATTATGTATGTGAGAAGTGCGAAGTAAATGTGAACTACCGTATTCTGACAGTCAGCTCCTCTGGTGGTTAATACAACAAGATATTTCAGGCACAAAATACGACTTCTATGACCAATCGGCATTAATGTTTTATATTACTGCCGACTTTTTATTATTTTAATGAAATTATAGACAAAACAACTCGTACATTTTATACATTTTTTAAACGTTCATTTTCTTACAAATCAGTGTAAAATTTCCTGGAAACTCTGACAATTGTGTATTGAAAGTAGTTTATAACTGAAGCAGAGCATGGTCCTTTAAAAGTTGAAATTAGCTTGAGGTATAAATCCATACTGAGAACCTCTAAAAAGGAAAAATTGAGATATTTTCACAATTTGCTGATGTTATTGCTGTCAATATTTATCAACTTCCATAAAGTCTACCTTAACGAGTTCTTTTCCGAAAACGGCTGGCGAGAATTCGATTTGTTGGAGAAGCGTCAAAGCTGTTAAGTGGAATTGGTTCACGTAGAATACCGTTACACTACTTCTTCTGAATATTAAAAAGAGTTGAATGAAGGTGTAACTAGAGATAATACAGATATAGATACATATACTCAAATTCAGAAACTTAAAATAATATATACTCTATTTTTTCTAGAAATTGGATGGAAATATATTATATAGTGAAACAAAAATCTGAGAATGCATTTACCGGGTGGCTAACTGAAAACAGCTGTCGGCCATACCTCAGTAACCTTTTATTTTTTATATTACTCAATAACTTCAATGAAGTTTCATGTGAATTGTTAATAAATAATCTTAAATCATCATGCTAACCTAGTTATCATGAAGACAGCACGTAGTTAAGAAAAATCGATATACATGAGATAATTTCTGGTAATAATTTTGTAAAAAAGGGAACGTGGCAATGTAACGCCGAAGTGAACTTTCATATATGTATAAATTTTCAAACTCATAGAATTCAAAATTCAATATTCAAAGTGACGTTGATAGAAATATTGAATAATTGAAATATTACAATTAACTGAAATATTCACTTTGAATATTGAATTATATGAATTAAAAATTTTTGCAAGAATTAATACAATTCAAAACCAACGAATACCATAATAAATTATTTCCCAATGATGAATACATAAGTATGCGAAAGCTTGGAAAATATATTAAACCAAGTCCACTTTGTTGTGTCATTGCCACGTTCCCAATAAGAAACCGCTCATAATATATTTGTACTCTCTTAAACGTCCGTGCTCTGATAGAAGAGGTTGACTCAACTAATCTAAGTGAAATCGTAGGATTACGCTTCATAAATCCCTCTAACCAATCCCAGTGAATCATCTTCTGAGAATTAAACGAGTGTTTAATGTTGTTCTGGAGTGCCATTTCATATGCAAGTTGGCGTAGCTAGAGTCGTAACTCCATAGAACTTAGCTTCCATGTTTTTGATATGGTCAACGAGGTGGCTTTCGATAGCATCGTCAACTGTTCCCACAGTAAATTTATTCGTTCCCTGGCAGCGTCGACTTCATGTGCCAAAAGGAACAGAGTATGCTTTGGATACTAGTAACCGGCCCACTGTTGCAGATTTAACAGCTCTCATTGCTGCGTTCATGTTATCTTAGTCCCATTGAAAACATTTCCTTTTCGTTGGTATTTTTCAACTATCACCATCACTTAAATCTACAACAACAAACCAAATAATTAATATTCGTATGGCGAGTCGGCCTATCATGCCAACTAGCCCGAAACTATATTATCTCGATCGAAAACCCTTTTTTAAATATAAGACCGATTTATTCAAAACCACAATACAACATAACAACGGTTATATTATAGAATTTTGAGGTTGCGTTCATATTCAATTTACGTTTGTTAAACTTTTAAAAAATAGTAGGTGGTTTATTTTTGTGGCAAGTTATAATATTAAATAAAACATTTCTTACATTCAAAAATCCAATCTTTCAACTAACGTCCTTGTTTACGTTAGGTGGAAGCCACAAACAAATTTGCTGGCTTGTACACCATAGATAAACAGAAGGAAAAGGTTAATTACGCCGTAAAGTTTTTAGAAACCGAGAAAATAACAGTATGCCAACTCATTTGGTATGCCAACTCAGGGACATTTTCCCTAATTGATCTATGAACTATTCACTCAGTTATAAAGCCCTTGCAAGAATATTGGCGATCACATTCATTCAAATAAAACAAATTTAACGTCAAATTCTGAGAATAAATAATTAGTTTATTGATTGTAATTTTATTGATCACGTTTTTCTGAAAGCCTTTTTTATAAATTCATGTCTAATAACCTTAAAAGTGAAAATCTGTTATTAAATAATTTTTCTTTATTCATGATCTATTGATAAAACGTCGGTCTGGTGAATAAATAAAATATTCCGAGTTTATTCCTTGGAATACGCATCATGTTCCTCTTTCTAAATATGTCGAAGGATCATTCGAAACAAACGCCGATTTTTTAGACAGTATTTTCGAAAACAACAGATAACGTCAGTCGATATCACAAAACACGTCTTCATAAGTTATTCTGGGATGGCATGATATCCAACTGGGTTAATACTTTTGCAACTGGAGAAAGAAAAAAATAGAAACGCTGCCTCTTTTCTTTCGAATTTATTGTTCACTTAGAAAAACAAAATAACCGCAAGAAAAACGCGTTTGGGCGGAAAATTTATTGCTATGATAAAAAAAATGAGATACAGTTATGATTCGCGAGGAAACATATTTGAGATTAATATTTATCCAGTATATTCAATAAAACTGATTTTATACTGGGTGATTGATTAGTGTGATAACGTTGTGTGCCTCCTTTGTCCTTTGAGATATCACTTTGATAATTTGACGGATTATAGTCATTATAAATCATCACATTTTGATATTATTCACAATCCATTCATTATTCACCCCAAATTTTAGATTTGACTCTTTTTGCATATTCCCTAACTCAACTTGACTTCCATGATTATAACTTTTTAAATACCACTATACTATTTTAATATTTTCCATGAAAATAGTAATAAGTTGAATACTCTATACAATGTAAGAGATATTCAAGAATAAGGATCTGTTGTAGCTAAAGCATTTGAATAGTAGTGAAAATGCTGGAAAATTTTGTTAATAGTCATAGAAATTTGATATAGGGTGAATTAAAATACTAATATATTATTTTCTCGGTTTTTTCAAATGAATCATCCTGTATTTTATATGAATATAGAAAAGTACTACCAACATACTTCTTTACCAAGCATTACATATACATAAAATTATTAGCTCTTGATTTTTCTGCGGAAAACAATGATTATGTACCTATATCTCTAGAAGGTCGTTAGATATGTTGGTTCGCCTGCTGACGTTAATCAATTAATTAATAGTGAACTGGATCAATTATTTCGTGAAAGATGGGTTGGGAGAAACGGTCCAGTACAGTGGCAACTAAGATCACCAGATTTCGATAAAATGGACTTATTTGTCTGATATGATGAAGAGAATACGGAATTAATTTCGGAATGTTTGTATAAAAATGCTTCGTTATTTTAGTAAATCTTTCAATGATCGATTTCAAGCATATATAGATGTGTTTGGAGGTGTTCACATGTTTCAAGAGCCGCTGTTCGTGACTCTTTGCGAATTTAGTGAATACCTGCCTTACTAGGTCTACCTCCAGGTCCCGATGAAGATCGATATTTCGAAGGTACTAGGGTGCATCAATTATATTTTGAAATCTTTGGAATTTCGAACACCTAATTTGATAGTCTAGACGTGTACGTATATTATAGTAAATAGGATAGAGTTTTTTCTCGCTCCGTTTCTGTAGATTATTTGTAATATACCGGTTTTTCTTTGTATTTGCAATCAAATCTCTACATTATCGAAAAGCAATGATAAAATGTCAGTGTTTGACAAATAAATCATAGCTATTTTACAATCATATGTTGAATGATTAGATATAAGTACATACTCATTGTTTTGCACGGAAAAATCTAAATATCTCATGGACTAATAATTTTAGTTAAAGGGAAAGCTTGATAAAAACAAAAGTATATTGGTAGTAGTTTTCGATACTCACATAAATTACAGGGTAATTCGTTTGGAAAAATCGGGAAAATAATGTATTTATGTTTGTTCACCCTATATTAGATTCAATAGATTCTCTTACAATGTACAGGGTATTGAACTTGTTACGATTTTTATGGAAACTTGGTTATAACAACCCCATATTATTGTATCACGAAAATCAGCTGATTCAAAATATTCAATAATATATAAGGTCTTTTATTCAGAAAAATGTTACATTGATATGTCACAGTATTCTGGAATACCTATATACTTCTAAAATGTGGTAACTAATGATGGCTATAATCCTTCCAATTTTCAAAGGACAAAGGAGGCGCTCAACTTTATCACACTAATCAGTCACCATGTATATAAAATTAATCTTCGGCTTAACTTTATTCAATAATTAGCTACATTGATGTAACTTCTATTCTTGTTAATTTTCTATGTGGCTCTATGAGAATTTCGGATAAGTAAGGAAATGTTCTCGACTGAGAAAAGACTGGACTATATAGTGCACATAATATTTTAGTGAATTTCAACGTGATTTCAAGTGAACTACTATCATTTATCAATTTCAAACTTCCAACTTTAACAAAAAGTTGGAATTTCAGTTCTAAATTCATTAGCATCCGAAAATAACCAACAAAAAATCTAGTTATTCATAAATTGCTGTGAACTCCGTAAAGCTACGACAGGATGGAAACAAAGATTGATGATCTAATTCAAATAGAATTTCTCATTGCTTCTATCATCTATCTCAACTGTTTTTGAAGGTGAATGTATGCACGTCGTAATTTTTAATTAGTTCTTATAATTGACATACTCTCTTATTATTGATAAAAGGGTGGTTTTGAAAAACACAAGAAAAATGATATACTTGCTTTTACAGTGAACTGGACTCCCCATTACACTTTTGCAACGTTTCCAACAATTTCGTAGTTATAATTTCATGGAATGTACAAAATTTTAATCAATCTCCTTGCTCAACTTCGTTTTAATAATCAATATCGCCAGACAAGCTTCTCGCATCGTAATCAAACAGCTGACAAATACGCCAATTAAGATGCTTAAACACACAGACATAAAAAAATAACAATTTAGAAGAAATGCATCAGTCCGGGTCAAATTTAATTAGACTATGTGTATGATTTTAAAAGGGTTGAATATTTGTTGATAAGTACTTGTTTCATTTGATATAATCACGTTTGTAATACCTTAATGTGCATTTATACCTTAACAATCAAAGTGAAATCATATCAGAACGTCTGAAAGATTTTCCATTTCATTTTTTACTAACAAAAATGCGCTATATTATAAAAACTAAAACGTTATTTTGGAGACAGGTGAAGCGTGACGTTTCAACCTGTTGCGGTCTTCATCATAATATTACTTGACATTGACAACTGGCAAAATTATATTAATCACCTACAAGATGAATATCAACATATGAATCTTATTGTTACTCGTTAAACAAAACTACTCCCCACCTCTAAACCTTACACACCTTTTAAGCATAGATAACTGAGAACCTTTAGATCTATTAGTAAATTTTATCAAGGATATTAAAAATTCTGTGGTTCTTGGACTTGCTTCCTGGTCTATTGATCAATATAGTTTTTTATTTTCCAATTAAGTGTCCTTTTATAAATTAAGATTTTTGTTAATATTTACTGATTGATAACGGTGAAAAATACGCAGATGATCAACAACATCATTCTTTATAGATATGGCTCTTCGATAACACTGGCCGACAAGATTTTCGTAACACAGGCGAGTCCTTTATTTTCAAAATGGAAATACCCGTCCAATAATAGAAAAAATATTTATTAAGCCCTAACATGTATCACTTTTCAATAGCTTAATTATCTCTGTTCACATTAGCAGGTGGGTAATTTTATAAAGGGGCGGTTAATATCGGTAAATTTTAAGACCGAAAAAATACCTGAACTGTATTATCCAGAATAATAAACTTAAAAATAACATTAAAAATCACTATTCTGTTGAGTTTCATAGTAAGTGGTTCTCTGTTCATAGTGCAAAAAGTGATTATTAGTGGATGGATGGGAAGAAAAAAAGCGACAATGGTTTTCCACTTGTACGTTAACTGAACAAGTGACTAATTTTTACTTGAATGTTTCACAACCCAAGTTAATTCTCAGTTAGTTAATAAAGTTAATCAAACGTGATTCCCACTGTTTATGAATATCATAAAATGAATTTCACAACACAGTTGTAAAATTAGTGGTTTTTACGTTCCTTCGTTTAAGTCTCGGCATAAGTTATATAATTTGTAATGCTACTTGGAATACGCTTTGATGAAAGGGTATTATATCCGCTTGGAATTAGGACAGCCGGAAAACATTTAATTCCAGCTGCCGTAATTTTTGGATCTGGCTGGTACACAAGAATTCCATATTTTTGAGTTTCTTCTACCAGATATTCGATAACCTTGTTTGTCAAAACAAAAGCAGTGCAGTTTTTTGCCAAGACGATCATTGATCCAAATCTAGTATAGTTTTCGTACTGTACTGTCTCACTAAGAGATTTTTCGTGATCAACCTCAGCATTTGGAGGTGGCTGTTTCTCTGTAACCGTCGAAATTTCGATTCAAGTGTTATCTGTTAGCTTGATTTTCACAGGTACCCGTAGCTGTCTACCCGCTAGATTATAAACCATGAATCTTCATTATTCTCAATGCTACTCTTAGGAGGTTCTGAAATAAATTTTTGGACACCCTAGATAATGTTGCTTTTATAAATTTGACCTCCATTTATTTTTCGTAAAATAACTGCCCCAATAGTAACAGATGATTTGTTGACACCATATGGTATCACTGGGCGTTAATGGGATAATAATTTGTTTGGATAAATTTCCTTGCAAAAATTCCCACGAATATTACGAGGTAAACGACATCTTTTCAATTTGTTTTTTCAAGCGACTATTTTCAGGAGAAGTAAAAGATACCAAGTGGACTTGGTTTGTTTTCCTCAAGAAATGTAAAAAGTATGAAACACCCTGAGGACTTAGTGTCGCATTTCTCTCTATGACACCCCCATGTACTACTGCTTGTATCATAGACAAGATAATGATATAGTTCTGTTTATACTTGTGTTGGGAGAACTGTCTATTCTGTTAATTTTTCTGTTATTGATTATCAGAAGAGTGATCTGATTATTGGAAAAGTGTTTTATTTTTAGAAAAAGTAATATGGAACATTTTACTCCTAGGAGACGCAACATATTAAGATTACTGTTACTTAAGTTTTTGTTAAAATCGTTAAGCTATCTTTCAAGCCGCCAGAGGTAGACACCAGTGAAACGTTTAACTCACTTCAGACCAGATTTGAAGATAGCTGTTCAACCCATTCAGACAGAGACAACAAATACTGAATATGACTCACACATTAAGTACTGAATCAAAAAAATATACAATCTAAAAAGTGATGATACCAAAATGGCAAAAGCAAACCATAAACACAAAGTTTTAACTAGCGACTGGATCAAGTTTTTATAAACTAAATTTTACACTTTATGGTTCATCCGATAAAAATGTACACTGTATGATGTGGGACAAGTCTAAAGCTGGTAGAGGTGGATAGGAAATTTCATCAGCTATTTTGAAATGGGCCGACAATTCCCACTTCAAATGTTGACCAAATAACACTTTGGTCAGAGAATTGCAATTGCTTTGGCCAAAACAAAAATATTTCCATAATCCTGTGTTTTTTCTGAGTATTGAAAAAATATCCATAAGTAAGCAAATAATATCCATGCGCTCATTGAAAGGAAACGGAAAATCCTTAACAGCCTGACGATACTCACTACCTGGGATTGGCAACTGATGGTGCGAGTATTATGTATACAATATGGTGCAAGAAAATTTTAAGCAATTTAATGCACTGTTTAAAGGAAAAAACTTATCTTATATACATAGGAATAAACTATAGATAAGGAGAAGTTTCTTATGTCTAACTGTGTTTACATTCAAGTGAGACAGAAAGAAATTGATAAGCTTTTCTTTAAATCATCATTTGACGGCGAGTTTCAAGCAGTTGACCTCAATAGGAACACAAGGAAAAGTAAAAGATTTGATGAGAATGGGCTTACATTTCCACTAAATCTTCTAATTAAGGAAGTTATCCCAATTTCTCAACAGAAAAACAATGATTTAATTTCTCTTTTACCTTTTATTTTTTTTATAAGGCCCTTCCAAAACCAATGTCAAAAGTCAAGACTATCATAACAGTGATAACGACATTGATTCATTACATGATTAAAATAATGTTTTCTATTACAGTGTATCCAATTTAATGTTTTGTTACCTATTATTATACCAAAAATTATAAAAAAGCCATCAAAAGTTTGACAAATAGTGGAGAGTCTTTTTTAAACAATAATTATACTGTTACATTAAGTCCATAAATCATTTTTCATGTCCAGTAGTACTAGGTCTACAAAAAAGGTGATATTTCAAGTAAATTATGATAAATAAATTCTAGGATCAATACCTCTAATTATTTATCAATGCCAATAACAATGTGAAAAACTTTCATTAAGCTGGTTCTATAGGTAACGAAGAAACAAATTTTAATAGCTCAACAATATGGAAAATTACCTCTCCTCGCCAAATACAAATGTGATATGGTGTTTTCCACTTCCGGGGTACAGATATAAATGTAACAAACCCTAAATCATATACTGGTGAATACTTTAGGTGAATAAAAAAAATCTTCCAAGTAATTCAGGCGCCAATTTGATCCAATTGAAATGATATGGAAGAAAGTTTTAAAGTCATCATGTCAGAGTACTATGTTAAATTATAATCCACTCCTATTATAACCTAATGTAATTGATATTTGATGTTTTAATTAGTAAAAGTGAGAGTAGAGAAAATTTCATTTGTTTTCGTGTCTAGAGTGAAATTGACGTTTTTAGAAGATCACCAACATTTTTCTCAACTGGTAATCAGTTACTTCACACAAATAACTTTTGTTTGAGAAACACATTATTCATTAGAACAGACCTAAAATCAAGATCATCAATCCACTAACAAAAGTGAAAAAATCGAGATTTATTAGTTCGGTATTAACAAAATGATTTTGTTTACCACCTATAAATTACGAATGATATTATCACCTTAATAGAGTGTGGCTTCTTAGGAAATTGTTGGTAGAAGGATTTTCTCGACATGAATAAAGATGAGATGGAAACTTTACATACCTACATCACTCTTGTGAATCAGCTTCGAGATCTAAGCGCCTATTTCCCATTTCATTCTTAATTTATTAGGTGTAGGAGAATTACTTGAGGAATTTGGTTTACACGCATCTATTATATGTGAGAGACAGTTTAAGCTCATGTTTAATGGAATTTATTTCAACAACTTATCGTATTATTATGTTCAAGACGCACTTACGCGGTTGATGATAATGATTTCAACAGAAAGAGAACTTTCGATGAATTATACGAGGTCTGGCTTTTAAATAACGAAACTGCGCCCTAGATGCATGAGGTAAAAAACTAGTAGTGCGTTGGGTATCTAGATATCTTATCTATGCACTTCCCAAAGCACGTTTCCGTCACTATTATAGTATTTGTGCAGCAGTGGTTTGAATCGAATGTGCTTTTTTCTCATTAAATTGGAAAAAACTCCGACTCAGTGCTATAAATTGTTGCAAGGGGCCTATGGAGACAATTCTTCATCTCGTGTGCGTGTTTTTAAGTGGTGTAAGCGCTTTAGTGAAGGCCGAGAGATTACTGAAAGTGACCAGCGCTCAGATCGCCCATGTAATTGTTTCACCTCCGGAAACAGTGACCAAAATCAACCAAATTGAGCGTGTAGATCGTCGAATGAGCATCCGGATGATTGTCGAGGCTGTAGACGCCGATAAAAAACGGCTAGAAAAATTTTACACGAGGAACTATACATGACAAAAGTCTGTGCGAATATCTGACTCATGACCAGAAGCTCTTGCGTCAACGGATCTGCTCAGATTTCCTTGAATAGCTAGAGTCGATGGAAGCAAAAAACAAAAAAAGGCAAAAAACGGCAGAGCTCCTAAGGGCCGTCAACAAAGAAGACTTCCAGCACTGCTTCGATCAATGGAAAAAACGTGTCAAAAGGTGTGTGGGGAGGGAAGGGGAGCTTGATGAAGGAAAAAACGAACGCAGATTTGCATAAACAGAATTGTGTTTTTTGATAAAGCGAGGTTTCATTTAAACGGAATGGTTAACAAACAGAACTGTAAATGTTGGAGAAGCGAAAATCCTCACTGGACGGGTGAGACTCAATATCCTAAAAAGGTTAACATTTATGCTGCTATCATCAACAATTGAATTATTGGCCGGCTATATCCCACAATTTGACTTTAATTGTAGAATTTAACAAAATAAACCCTGAGGTCATACAAAATGTTTTACGAAAATTCCAAAATCGTGTCATTATTACCTTCATTTCACTTAAAGTTGTGTGATTTTTGTGAATTTGTGAGACATTACCAAAATTTAACATCTAAAAATTAATTTTCTCAGTTATTATTGCACCAATTATAAAAAACTTTATATTGCTGAAGAGAAGACTGAAATCCCTTTTCAACAAGGTGCCAAATGACCCACTTTCTTATTTAAAATTTTTGGTTCTTATAATTCATAGGAGGTGCTGGAGGGGGATGATATTTCGTACTGTAAATTGACAATTTAAGAAAAAAAAAATCAAATTGTTTCAGGGTTTTTCACATAATACATAATAAAGCTAAAATTGAATTTATTTCTATACAATTTAATGGGCAAAATAGAAAAGGTCGATAGACTATTTTAGAAAATTTTAGCTAAGTAGCATGAGAGATACCTCAATGCCGTCAATTTTATTGAGTCTAATGGCAGTAAAGATGTATCTTCTAGAAACAATGTTTTCTTTGTTAACTTTTTTCTCTATAGTATTTTGAATTCATTCAATTTAAACTCAACTTATTAAGATATTTACTTCCTTTCTTCAATATTATTGGAAAATTGGAAGTAACTATAAATTTATGGTTCAATATATTTTCAATTTACTGGACGTCTCTAATCACCATTGCCCTACTCACACCGTTTCATTATATTGATAGTACTACTACCACACGTATACGAAATCACTGGACCTGCATTAATATGTAACAAGGGACAGTTATTGATCCCTTTAACCCGGTCGAGATGTATTAATGACGAATTCGAACGGTTTTTCAACAAAACATCGCTTACTGGACCATTAAATGCTGGATCATCCTTAGATATTTGAAACGTGGAAAATTGATTTATTATTGCAATATCCAATTTCAATAGAAAACTGGTCATTTGTAGATATATAACTGAAATATGTATCGATTGGTCGTTCGGATAAACGACTGTTAAATTTGGATATACGTCGAGGGATATAAAAGATATCAAATATTTGATCTATCATTCTATCCAATATAACGATAAAATAGAAAACACATAAAAATAATGAGAATGAAAAAACTAATTATGAAAAGATTCATATATGACTCAAGAAATCCAAATAAGCAAAGCAATAAACAATTTTCTTTTTAAATTTTTCGCCACATCAATAGTTTTTGAGTTATTCGCAATTGAAAAGTACGATTTTTCGTAAAAAACCGCATTTTCAATAGTTTCTTACGTATAACTGCATTTTATCGGAAAAAGTGTGATGAAACAATTAAGCTTATAAAAAAAAACAAAGAAATTAATCTAAATTTAAAATCTTAATGTTGTACCTAAAGATACTTAAATAGCTTTTGTTTTACGTAATTGAGCATTTAACCTCAAATAACGGGAGAAGGGTAGATTTTTCAACAAAAATTCATCGAATACTTCTTAAAGAGCTTAAAAAGACCTTCCAAACAACCATTGATACAAGTCGTTTGGACTAGAATTTCAGTGAGATATGATGTAAAATAGTTAAAGCTAAAAAACAATTGCACTAAGACTAACGCCATTTCATTGAAAATCAAAATTAAACTTATTCCTTGTACCAAATACTTTATTTGAATGTTATTCACGACATCTGAAAGTTTGGCTGACTAGAAGTGTATAATTTTGAAAAAAATGAGCATTAAATAATACTTTTTTTATTTATAAAAAATGAAGCAGCTAGAAATTGGATTTTTAAAAAGTGGGGATGGTTCTTAAGGGTTGACAGGGCATGGCCAATTAAAAATTACCTTAAGTAGAAATTTTAACATCAAAAAGAATGCAAAATCTTGAAGTTGGCAGTTTTTAAGGGTTAAATAATAAAAATTAATAACCAATCAAATTTTATTAAATTGTTATGAACTTTCCCCAGTAAAAATGGAATTGCCATGTTTTAAATCGTTAAAAGATTTTTCCCTTAATCAGAAGGGTGGTTTTAAGGATTCTTAAGGGTTGATACTTCAAAATAAATGAATTATCTATAATACAATATGCTATATTTATGTTGCATAAACGAAAAACATTTGAATTGAAAAAAGTAGGAAAAACTATAATATTGGTATTTTTCGATAAGGGGTGGTTTTCACCCCTTAAAAACAATCTGCACACCTTGCCACTATATAGATATTGATATTGAGATGAGTTTAATTCTGAATTTTCAGGAAAATTGGAGTTGCATTAATGGAGTCGGAGGTTTGACACCATTTAAAGTTGAATTCCTGCACTGTAAATGCCTCTGAACGTAGTGACTAATAAAAATTGTTCTGTAATATGTTTTTTTAATGCACACAACGTTACTAAGACATCGTGAGTTATTTCAGTTGTTTTACTTTCCATTTTAAGTAGTAATAAAATTTTATTTCTTTTTCATGTTCTTACGGCACTTCCCATTCCCATTCCCAGCCCTCAAATCCCCGTCCGGGTGGTGAGAACTGGTCACTAGGACGGCGCTTTTCAATTTCTCATATCCTTTGCACTGTACCGTGATTCCACATGAGATACATGCCGTCTAAAAGAAAATATGTCGTGTTGCCGGACAAATGACAAAAAGGCTTTCAGTAGTTTCCGTATTTTCATGATATAAACGGAATTGTCATGTGTCAAAAACATTTCTCGAAGCCCGTGAACATTATAAGCATTGGCTGGTCTTCCTCAGACTTCCTATACCTACTTTAATAGAAAATAACCCTTTTAACCTAGCGGTATATATCATACTTCTTTGTTGCGTCTGCTGAATACCTGAATATAGAATTCGATTACTTATATTCCAGAATAAAGCCATAATATTTTGTGTGCATGTTTCGAAGATTTTCCGTATCAACAAAGACGTAAAGAAATCAAATAAAGTTGCTAAAATATCTGGTGTATTCGAGCAGACTAATAGAAGGGTTTTTCTCGAAAGATCGCTATTAACAAGAAACATATTGTTAAGGCGGTGTATATAATATTATAGTCGCAGGGGACGCCGAATTTTTCAATAAATTTATTCTCTCAGTTTTTGATATAAGATATTATTACAAGTATCCACGTACAGCATCCGCTTAAATCAACAATACCGAGAATAGTATATCTTGAGTAAAATTAAACTAGAAAAACTAAAATTTATCAAATGTGTATGAGGTATGCTCCATTTGCTCACGTCAGTGAAAAAAATAAAATACTCCAGAAGTCAATATGATGATGACTAGAATGTTGAAGCCAGTAGAACAGATTTCACTTGCCTTTCTGGATTTGGTTATTTGCTGCTCTTCCCAATGAAGCTTTCGAAGTATGAAATTGTAAAAGATAGGTAAATGACAATTGAGCACAACGCTCTTGAAATATTGAAATTCTCCCAATGAATACTACTTAACACATGCAATATATAGCAGCCCCTTGCAGCTTTGCTTAGGACATGAACAAACCTCCTCTCTGGATAAGAATATAATTTTTCTATCATCAACACACATTTACTATCTCCTCAGATTCATTCAATTCAGTTTGTGTATCTAAAATGTATATAAAATTCATCATCCTTGAACTTAAATTGTCCTTCACTATCCCCCATTTGTTCATCTCTTGTTCGTAACCACAAAATACTGTCAAATTGCCTCGTTGATCAATATCCTCTCTCACTTGAATACATTATTTTTAACTTATTAGGAGACGACAAGAAACTGGATCTTACAAATAAAGTTTTTTAAATCTTATATGAGATAATAATAAATTTAATAAACTTCTATACACCCCACAAAAATTATCACTGATTATTTTTTAAATATTTTAAATGTGTTGCCTGTTTTTCGAATTTTATTATTATTACGAATTAAAACACTAATAGATACGCCTTTTGCAACATTTATTTTATATCGGTTCAATCTACACAGGACAAAAAGTTTGATTTACCAAAACATAGAAAATTGTACAATACACCTATACAAAAAATGAACGATGCTCAAACTAAAACCAGCCAATGAATTTCTAATAGAGTGTGTTGCCACTCCTCGCTCTAATTACAGCTTCCATTCGTCTTGGAAGGCTTCTAAACAGGTTCTGGACGTATCCTTGCGGCATGTTTTCCCAGAAATTGAAAAGAACATTTTGAAGATTATCTAGTGTTCTTATTGATGTCGGATGTTGCTGAATTTGCCATCCTAGATGGTTCCAGACATGCCCTATTGGGTTAAGGTCCGGCTACGTGCAGGCCAATTCAGGGTGGATATCTCGACCTCTTCTAAGTACTGCCGAACCACTTTAGCAGCACGTGGACAAGCATTATCGTGCATTAGCACAGAGTTGTCACCGATATGAGGCACATAGTGCACTACATGGGGTTCTAGGATATTGGTTATGTACCTGTTAGCATTTGGTCTTCCATCATTCACTGGTACTAACTCCGTGTGACCCTCTAAACAAATTCCTCCCCAAATCATGATAGAACCACCACCAAAGCTTTCAGTTTGAGAAAAATTAAACTGATCGTGCCGTTCACCACGTCGCCGTCGCCTATAAACTGGTACTAGCCTATCTGATGAATACAGACAAAATCTTGTTTCATCCGTGAATAAAATATTAAACCAATCTTGGATATTCTAATTTGCGTGTTCTCGAGCAAATTTAAATCTTGCTACTCGATGTTCTCTGGTGATACGTGGACCTCTTGCTGGCACTCTGGCTCGTGTACCTGCTTCTCTCAGCCTATTTCGAACTGTTTGTAGGCACATCCATTATTAACAAAATAAATTTGCTTAGAAAGTTCTCGATCTCAATGCATTCTCCAAGACAGAAATGATTTCATCGAGCATTTTTGCTTCCAAAAAAATTTATAAGAAATTGTGATATTTTTTTACCCCTGATAGGAAACCAGAAATATCTACTAAGTTGATACATATACAGATTGTCCCAAGAAAATAAAATTAAGTATTAAAAATATCCTAAAATACCAGTGATGCGATAATTTTTGTAGTGTGTATATTTAGTAAAGCTTTTAAGAAACAAGCTGCGATTAGTTGCGCAAGTATCCCAATTGCAGCGGTATTCATACTAATTAACTTTATTAACGTTCTTGGAACGGTTATTAGGAGCGATACAGTACTTATCAGGTTTTCACAAGCAATTCTAGTCGGGAAATAATCGAAATAATCTATGCTTCATTTCAGAGGAACATTGTAATTGATAAAAAATGTATTTCTGTTTATATAAATATGTTTATAGTAGTCCAAAATTGGAGCACTGTTCATTTTTGTAACGTTTATGAGAGAATACCAATCCACAGGAACCTGCATAGAGACCATATCGGCCACTGGAACTATTGAATCAAATGTGCCCGTCAGTTTCAAAAGACATTTCAAAGTGTAGTACTTTGAAATTGAAATTCTCAAATGTAGTACTGGTAACATTACGGTGATAGATGTCGTAAGAGATTGGAAAATTGAAAGAAAATGTCTTATTCTTAATGAAGCATATAATAATTGGAATATCATTATTTTTCAGCCGATTGTGATGCTTTTTGCTTAAAATGATGCTGGAAATTCTATTAAAAATTTCTTAATACTTTAAATTAAAAATGGAGGCGGTGTTTCGAGGGCTTAGTAATAACTAGAAACACGTTCACAAGTTATCGTCAAGAATTTTATATCCTTAGACAAAGCGGGTAATGTTCTGTGAAGAATTCATAGCAATTTTTCAATAAGCCTCGAACTTTGCGATTTTTCTCGAGTAGAAACGTTAACATGAATTGAAATTTTGTAGCTATTAGTATTCCTATAAAAAAAAAATGTTACATTTCCTTAAAAACTATTTGTCCACTATTACTATCGGACAGTAGGTATCTTCTGAATATGGAATGTTGAACGTTGATTAAATATTTTCACGTGGAGAAATTTGAGAAAAGTTACGTAAATATTATTCTGAATGTGCTCCGTCCCGTGACCGACTTTTGATTGTAGAAATTTGAACTTCTAGGATCGTCATTTACAGTAACTATTGTTGAAATGGTCAATAAAATCCGTATCCTTGTACAAGCGATCATCACGATAAAGGATCTTTCTATCTCTCCGCTATTGTTGCGAAATGTGTTACATTTATTGCTTTATTTGCATTTCTACCTGATCAGGTTTTGACGCTGTACGTGTATTGATAACAAATAGAAAATTCCTACAAATGGCCTACATCTCTCAACATGTATCAACAAAAAGCCAGATATCAACCATCTTAGTGAAATTTATTCTTTTCTTCTTTCATTAGATTTTCGGGATTTACTTGGTTTTAACCATAATAGTGTAAATATATTATCAACTTATCAAACAATGACATGGTAACAGATAAATCCAAGGAACTAGGACCTTTTAGGACTGATTTTAATTCGTAATAGATAAATTGACCTGTAAAGGATGATTTCAGGGTATTCCACCACTATACCCGCTTATACAGGTGCTTGCCATACACGTACAGAAGTAGATTAAGAATTAGCGATTCACCAAGTGACTCGGTTAAGATTCGCCTACAAATCTAATTACTTCTATGAAAATGATCGACAGATTGTTGTTGTCAACATTCCCTCTCAAAGAAGGTCAAATGTCACTATCATAGTTCCGGAATCGGCAATCCATTCGTAGACCGATATATACCACACATGGTACTAATAAAGAAAATTCAAACTAACGCCCTCTAGGAGGCTTGGATGAAAAACAAGTCCATGGGACATATAAGCTTCAAAAACATCTTCGTATGAAATTTGTTCACAATGGTTATCAATAATATCGATAAAATCGTGAAAAAGTGTATAAACTTTTTAATTTAATGCCCTATATTTTGAATACCTAAGGCGTTACGAAGCATTTTCACCCCAAATAATCAGAGTATTTCACCTATCGTAGAGACGTAATCATTTACTTTAGACACAATCTGTATAGTTAAAAATTATAAGAATATAGAATATGGAAACTATGAGACTATTAGTTAAAGTATTTCCTCTGAATATACATGGGATTCTACTATAATTTACTTATAATATTAAATCCGTTCTTTCTCTCACAGTATCTCACAAGTGAAATTGACAAATTGTTTGAGGTAAAAAGAACCTTTTGGCGAATATTCCGAATGTATAACAAATCATTAGAAATCTTCCATTTTTAAATTTGACTATGTATTTGATATCAGCATTGCTAGGCTTCTATATATAGTAGACCCAATCTAATTTTAATGATGAATTCTAAATATTGACCGCGAAATAATTGAATTTAGTTTTTGTTGAGAGGAAATTGAATTGCATGAATTTTGGTCACGTATTACATTGAGAATACATTCAGTAGAAATTTCCATAACCGATTATGTACACTCTCATCAATGTCAAATATTAGAAAGAATCTGCATAGAGGCGAAATAACTATAAACATTATTTTATATTTGTATATATAATTAAAAATCAGAGATGTTAAGAAGGAATCTAACCATGCATACGTCTACTTCTCAACTACATATAATATATCCCCTTAAAACTATTTCAAAAGTTAACACTCCAGAAGCAAGAAGACATTCCTTTATGATAACAAAAAATCAAAACTAGGATGTAGTGCTATAAAAAGTTATTTTTTTATCTGACTTGCAACATTCTTTGTTATATTGAACAAAATACAAAATACAATTCTCACAAATATCAAATATTTATAGCTTCCTACTACATATTAAATGGATATTTTTCTCGTGAACATATTACTTAAGACTTCAAATGATAACTTAATCTCTAATATTAAATTTTAATGAGAATCTAAGTATGAAATTATTGAGAGATATATATCAGACTTTCAACATGAAAAAACATGGAAAAAGGCAGATATTTGCCTTTAGTATTGGCATCGAATAAACTTTTCTCTCTAATGATTTTCTGGAAATTTCCAGTGAACATAACTCTGATGTAAAACGTGACCAGAACCTATGAATTTTAGTTTTTCTTTAATTAAAATTCATCCAATGATTTCGTGGTCAATATTTAGAGTTCATAATTGAAATTAGATTGAGTTTGTGTTAGATAACTGTAACCAAATTCAAAGTTATTCTATTGAATTATAGGGATGAAGAAATCCATTTTTCAATAAGTTCATTGCTGAAAAACTGAAGTTTCGATCGAACTTTGATATAAACTCAACAATACGTATAGAAAATATGTACAATTTTACATTATTAATATTCATGTCATGATTGTGACTGGCAGCGTAATCAGCAATACTCGATTTCCGGTCCGTCCATATTTTAAATAAGCTATGTGCTCTTTGAACCGGATAATAACGGATCTCTTAGTCTGCCCAATATACTTTCCATTAGTCTTTGAAGACGATAACAGTATAATTGTGAGTGTTGGTGTAAACAGTTGACTATATTTCTCATAGTTGCATATTTTTTAGATAAAGTTTCATAGTAAAATGAACTGTTAATTTGAAAATTTATTAGTTGTAGTAAGGATAAAGATATTTGGAAGATTGCTTATTGCCTTACACAAGTTTCTATAATAATATAATCATCAAAAAAGATTTGAGGAAATTATTTTTGTAACTTTTTTATTCGTTTATTTTGGTGTCAGGCCCCCCTGGACTTTCTCTACACCCCCACAGGAGGGGAGCAGTTTGGGAACTCCTGTCCTAGCCCATCCACCATCATATTCTCTGGATGAAATTAAGCTATTTGCAATTAAATCATAGTTTTTAGAAAACATTGTTTGCTCACGTACTAAACAAGAAGTACTCTTTTTGATTTTTTTCAAAATTAATCCCTCCATATAATGATTGGTGTAATCTTTCAGAAAATAAGTCTCCTCTACACTCTGGGAATTGTAAAATGATTTCAAAATCAATGTTTTCAATATAAACGTCTGCTTCAGCTTCTGTCATATAATTTCTTTCCAACAATTGAAAGATTTCTCATGAAATGACATTGCAGCATTTAAAAATAGGATTTTGAAGACTCCCGTAAACTGAGAAGCTGATGGAAGCTCCTTAATTGGCGAAAAGAATTTCCTAGCGGATCCTCATTTAGAACCTCTAGTCAAAAAGTAATCGAAACCTTTTCCTTTAAAAATGTTCCAAATGTTTAAAACATGATTGATTACCAATGACCAATTTCTCCGGTTTGTAATATCAATGCAAAATTTGTCTAATAAGTGTTTCAAGGAATTAGCTACGAAATAAGTGATAATAGTAAGGGAAATCACAGTTATGATATTTTCTATCGATTTAAAAGGCTAGAACAACTTTGTGATTAATTTTTAGAGGCTAGAAATATTTTTAAATCGAAAAATATCACGTTTTCTTTGTCGTACCACCATTGAGTTGCGATTTATATCATACATGAATCAAAGTAAAGACTCTGAAGTTTTATCAGTATTTAACGATCACGCATTGCTGTAACTACCAGCCATACTCCTCATAGATTGCAGCCTCTAGTTGTCTCCATCTACAAAACATTATGATTATGATCAGGCAATTACAAAATGGATACGCTGTAATTCGAGACGACAGGTTACACAGTTTTAGGTGGCTGGACCAATATCAAAGCTGATGAGGAAGCTGCAGCTTTGAGCAACGCCGCTAGTGGTTTTTTTGATTTTGATTTTTTGATAACTTTTCATTGTGTAATTTTTGCTATAACGGTTGTAGTTCCATGAACTTGACAGTTTTTAACACAACTTCTAAGTTCTACTCATTTACAATAATTCACAAAAAATCGTTGATTTTCATAGTAATTTCATTAATTTATATTTAACGAATAATATTGTATTACATGGATAGTTACATCTCCATAATTTCAGTATTGAATTATCGAAAAAATTAAATCTTTCAACTTGCATAACTAACTAGTTTATTTCACGTTCTTTATGAGAAAAGTTCATATATCACTGTTGGTATTGGAAACTTTTTAAGCTTACTCTCCATCTCTACATTCCGTATACTGCAATATGAGTTATATAATCAGTGACATCTTCTTAAAGTTTTATAAGTTATACTTTCTATTTCTAAAGAAATTTCATTTTGGATTCTTAGTTCTAATACAATCTAACAGATGGTGTTTTAATGTGGAATCGCCATTTTCGTTCCAAAACAGGCAAAATATAATTACATCAGCTCTATATTCCTAATATTGGCGATATCCCTTTAAACTAAATAGAAAAAGATATTTTTTGATGAAAAAATATTATTTTAGATAAAATTGATTGCATCCAAGAAAAAATTTTAATGATAGCTCTAATTTTGTGCTAATTAGAAAAAAAATGAACCACAAAACATATATAAGTACAAAAAAATACAAAATGTTGTGGTAGAGTCAAGTGTGAAAACAGTCAAACCAAATACATGAGAAATTGATGAAGGCCATTATAATAATAGATTATATAACTTGTTTTATGTATGAATAATCCGTCAAGAAAGTTGTGTATAGATTCAATAAACTTACCCAAAATTGTGAAATTATTGCGGAATGCGGGAAAAGATGATATCGATTTGGTTTCAATTGGCAAATGATTGTGTGTTTTTTTGCATTGTAAAATATTGAGCTCTTAACTAATTCTGAATGTGGAGGTGAAAGGAAGAGTCAGAATTTTCAATATTTTAAAAAAGTCCCTACAATGAGCTCTGCTGTTTAGTCTGAGTAAATATCCAGCAGCTTTCTTTCGTAGTTTGAATATTCGTTCAGATTGAGTCGCACCACACTTACTCCAGAAGGGAAGGGCTTATCGGAGATGCGATTCGATAAGGGCACAATAGACTGTTACGGAGATAGATAAGTTCAGTTCTTTGGAAACTGATCACAGCGCTAAACAGGGGGAGATAAGGCGGCAATATGTAACTCATATTTCAAGAAATGGTCCACAACCTAAGAATTTTACAGATTTAACGACGTTAATGGTAGTGTTATTTGATAAAAAAGGCTGCAATGCATTTTTAGATAATAAAACTTTGGTTTGATTTTCAAAAGGATTATGCACAATTTGATCCCCAAGAAGTACTGAAATTGGAAAAAAGTGATTGAATTTTGCAAACTTCTGTTGACTGTTTAAAGTATTATGAATAAAACATTTAAAGGCTTCAAGGCGTCAAAGCCAATCTAACTGAGCAAATTACACTTTTAAATTCAAATCACTTGAGTTGACTTTAAATATTTGTTTTTGGAAGGCAATACGCCAACCCGAATATAAAAGGGATTTCATACTGTATGAGACCGTAAAATTTTGCTGAATTCAAACGTGGCTCTCTTAAACTATGACAATCAGCAGGAACATCAACAACGACAAAGTTAACCAAATGGTACAGGGTGAGGTTCCGGGTTGGTCACATTGGACCAAAATAACAATGCATTAACATTTTCTAGGCTTTATTGACAAGGTTCAACTGATGAGTCAGATATTTTGCATTGATATATAACTATAGATCACAAAAAACAGGGGACAAAGCAAATCGGTTTCATTGGCCGGAAAACTGACCTTTTTTGGAATGTTCATGAAATAAAAGGAGAGTATCACGCATCATTGCTTGACACAAGAAAGCAAAAATTACAAGAAGTGACCGAATTGGAATTGCTTTTCCATCAGGGCAACGTAGCATCCCAGACTTCGGAGTATCGCATACGTAAACGCCTATTTTGAGAAGAAGGATAGAATTTGATGTTTCATACAGCAGATTGAAAATATGAATTATAAATAATTGTGCACAATTATTATTACAAAAATGTACAATGTAAACGTTCAAAATAGATATCAAGTGAACGGCCAAAATATGGAACACATACTTTTGAAAATCAGGTACCATTAACATTAAAATTTTTACTATTGCTAATAGTGAATACACAAATCCCAAGAAAATATATTTACAGGAACAATAAAACAAAATATTCATTTTCTACCGCAATAAACACATTTTCTTATTCCCCATCAAGTGACATTGAGCCTGCCTCTGTTGTCAATATTTATAATAAGTGGCTTAACTTGCAATCAATGACAATTCCTATATTCCACATTGTGGTTTCAACCCTTTCCTTGAGAAGTTGAATACACTTTTTCCATATATAGCTTCATGAAAAATATTTTCAATTTCAGGAAATTTTAATGTTTTATTTCGGTAGACACTTGAAAAATAAACTCGCGAACATAGAAATAACGTCATCATCAATCTTGTCATCATTTTCTTGCATTTAATTTTTATAAATATTCACAATTATTTGTTTTTCGCTAGAGTTAAAATGAAGTTTTTTAGTTCTCTTTGGCGGAGTATATCTAATGTCAACAACTTCATCATCTGTCCCCATGTCAGACATGTTCAAGAAAACTATACACTAAACAAATATAAACAACCCCTTGCAGAACTATAATACGATGCTGTCCCTGTATTACGCCTGATCCAATGGCTTTTTCAGCGAGGTGGCTCGCGGCCTTTTATCTGTGTTGCTGCGCCACGTTTCACCCAGGATGTTCACGTGCCGATCATGCACTGATCATTGCTTTAGTTCGATAAATAGAATTTAAACGTATATACATAAATAAAGAATACGTTGAAAAATAAAAGAGACTGTGAAAAAAAGGACTTATTTCTTTGTTAATATACTAGTATTAATAAATTTCAGATTACCTTGAGTCTAAGAAGACAACAACAAAATGCGGGTGTTATCAAAATATGGTGAAATATACCAATCTTTTATCATTTGTTTTTCAACCGTAGCAAAATTGATAAGTCAATAAAATAAATATACAGTGAATGAAAAAACGAAAGATAATGATGTAAGCCTATTTCATTTGTCCTTCTATTGTGTGTTCTAGGAATACAAGTGACCCGTTTCCAAACAACAAGCGACCCGGTGCCAAACAGGGTGTCAGTTTGAGAACGTACCACGTTAATTCAAAAATATGGAAAGTCCATTCACACTAATTTCTAAGAAGGGCATTTTCCAGCTAACAATTTGAATAGATCAACCCTTTAGAAAGAGAAAACACAATTTCTGAAGTCCCTAATGGAAATGGGAATTGATTGATATCTAATTAATATAGTTGTTTCCTTGGTGTTTAAACACTAGCTAGATTTTAAAATTCTGTTTGTACTTTTCAAACGAAAACCGAGAATTTACTTTATACGTCATGAGGAACTTTACATACTTCCATCATCTAGAGAGTCCTTTAGCGACGATATTATGTGCCTATTTTGATGCCTCCATTAGAAAACATTTGAAGGCAATATCTCAGGTTAATGTGAGGGCCATTCATTCATCTTGGACCATTATATCTGACTGGAAGTTAAGCCACTCTTCGGAAGGGAATAATGTGAATAAGTGGAGATCAAAATTATGTTACCAACGGCAGCAAATTGATTTTCAAAACAACTTGTTATTAAGAGGTCTCTTATTCACAGAGGAAAATTTCTGCAATTTCTTCAAATTTCAATCATACTATTTAAAAAAATGCCAACTCAAAGGTTCAATATCTTTATATATTATATATATTTGATTATAGCTTCTATTCCATTCCATTTGTGCTGCTTTTTAAAAAACAAGTGAATTATTTCTTTTTTTGTTACTTAAACTAGCAACTTTTGCACCTCTTGTATATACCTCCATATAACTAACATATACGACTGATTATCATTATCTTTGTACATCGTAATACCAGGTCTTGAAAATTTACTTTGGTTCAATCGAGCACGATAAATTGCTTTACTCGATGCTGAGAATTCAAAGTACTATCGGAAATCTGTAGTATTATTTGATAAAATTTAGCTCGAATAATTCACAGAACTGCTACACTAGTGATACAACGGTATCACTATCATTTCTAAAGGCCCAATTTCATGGTATGGCTCGCCATGGTATTTTCCATTTATAGAGGTCTCTCTATACTATTTACACTGCACAATGTTTTAATGTGGTGAGAATTTCCCACTCTATACATAGATGTTCAATGGGAAACACATAAATTTTTCATTATTATTGATTATATTTTGCCATCATCTTTAATTAATAAATATTTATGACCTCAGATTAATCGGTAACAAACAAGTTGATTTCAGTTTAAAATGAAAATTTCAGTAAACAGAAATTCATTATAACCCAATTAACGTTTTTAAAAAGTGGTCGTTATCATGTTATTCCTATTGATAGTTCTCGTTATATTATTAGCATTTTTATTTTTAATTATCTCCCACAAAAAGCTTGTGAAACAACAGAAAAAGAATTTTAAAAACTTCCTTGGACCACCACCTAATCCTATTTTTGGAAATATGTTGTACTTCATAAGGCCTACTTACGGCAAGTATTTTTGTTATAATTATTTTAAATTTTTTTATAGACAAGTATAAAATGTTTATTCCATTCTCCAGCATGAATAATACAAATCAACTGATTAATTCATCCGAAATTCATTTTATTAACACACTTTTTTCTTCTATTTTCTTCAAATCTTAAATAAAGTGGTTCTCTCTAGGAATCAGAACGCTCCTATGAGGTGAATGTGCCTCTATTTCAACTAAATTCTCTGCTTTTCTTTTCCCATGTATATTTTTTTAGTTCACTTATTGTTTCTAAACTTTTCCTGATCAACTTAGTGGGTTGGAATTTCTGGAACCGTTGTCAATGTTCACACTGAATTTACTATTTACACCATCACAATTACACTGTCTGACGCGCGTTTCGATAACCAAGTTATTCAGAAACTGAGGGTAAACTAAAATCTAATAACTTGACTTACCTGTTTTCTACTAAATTTTTCCACCAATAAACCTTCTCCAGCAGGAAAACCTTCTTGGCTGGAATCATTCATTCATTGAATTGACTACTAAACTATAAAGTGGGTTGTAAGGAATTGACTATTTGTCCCTATTTAAGTTACTCTTCCATTTAACAATTTCAATGCTTTCAAATTCATCCAACAATTCATTATTGCATACATTTTTAACAATTTAACATTATTAATACTTATGTCATAATTGTGATTGGCAGAGTGATCGGGAATACCTGATTTTCCGATCCGTCCATATTTTAAATGAGCTATGTGCTCTTTAAACCGGATAATACTTTCCGTCGCAATCACCACAGCTAAATTTTCCTTTCAATCCTTTTGTATAAACAGGAATAAAAGGATTTTGAATTGGTTTATAAACCCAACAATTGTTGGTAATTCATAGGATGAAATACCAAATTTGGAAAAGAGTTGTATATTTGAAATTAGCTGTGGTGATTGTGACGGAAAGTATATCGGACAGACTAAGAGATCCGTTATTATCCGATTCAAAGAGCACATAGCTCATTTGAAATATGGACAGACCGGAAAATCAGGTATTGTTGATCACGTTGGCAGATGTAAAAGTAGTTTAAATAGGGACAAAGGGCCAATTTCTTATAGCCCACTCTATAGTTTAGTAGTCAAGGAATCAATGTGAAGATTCCCGCCAAGGAGGTTTTCCCACTGGAATTAATTTTTGCGGGAGAAGATTTATTGGTGGGAAAATTTAGTATAAAACAGGTAAGTCAAGACATTAGATTTCAGTTTACCTTTGTATCTGAAGACGATAAATTAGTTATCGAAACGCGCGTCAGACAGTGTAATCGTGAGTGTCGATGTGGTGATGTTGTATGCAGTGTATTCAGTATGATCAGCCTAGGCTATATTTTATTTGTCGGTTAATCAATTATCTAGTTGCTTGACTATTGAAGAGTATTGCTTTAACTCCTTTCCAGTAGTTATTATCCAAATTCTATTGTGCACAGCTTCCAATAGCTACAACTTCAGCTTGGAATGTTGGATTATTTGGCTCTTGACCCGTATACATGTATCCCATTTTGGTGGAATCTGTTACAATGTTATGTTATGATATTTGATTAAATGAAATGTGTCCTATGCTCAATCTTTTTTGACTCAATATACTAACTAACTTCTTGCAGGGGAGTTTTTGCCACAAGGAATTTCTTAGTTATCGTCTTCAGAGACACAACGTAAACTAAAACCTATTAACTCGACTCAACTATTCTATACTAAATTCCCTCACCAATAAACTTCCTCTTGTACTGATTCTTCCAGTAGAATAACCTCACCAAAGGAAAATTTCAATCCTTCCCTAACTAACAAACTATAGAGTTCGCTATAAGCAATAGCCCTTTGTCCAAATTGCAAATATCTGTCTTTGTCTGTCCCACTTAAATTTTTTCCCAATCATTACAGCTTATTTTCTTAAATACCTTTCTTTTCCGAATCTGGTATTTTATCTTGAGGATTAAATAACGATTGTTTTAATGTAAGGCAGGATTTATAAACCAATAATGAATCCATTCCTTCCAATCCTTATATATTAACTGATTTCAAAAGTACCAGAGCAAATTTTCCTCGTTTAGAATAGTTCAAAAATGGGCAAAGGTCCTATTCCTCTATAGTTTAGTAGTCAAGGAAAGAATATGAAATTTCTGTTGAAGAGGTTTTCCCACTGGAATTATTTTTGGAGTGTATTCAGGTTGTTGCTCATTAGCAGTAGCTAACTCATATTTTGATTCGTCATTATTTTGAGTTGATCATAGTTGAACATACTTAGTCTTACCACATTAGGGGGAAAAGTAGGTTCCTAACAATTTTTTTACTCATAGACGTGGTATTTAGTCCTTTGCTCACCAGTGTACAATTTTATAACTGTTTAAATAATTCAATTATTTATAATAATTCAGAGACATTTTTTATAGAAAAAATATTCATATTTGTATTTGGCAAGTGAAAAAACACAAAAAAACTTAAATTTAATTATCCCGCGAAGTTGAGTAAGCTTTATTGTCTTGTTTCTCTAACTAGACGACTCGAAAAACACACTGCAAATTGCACGAAACTTGAAAAATTGACATGTTTTTACTGTACGAGGATAAATTGAGAAATTCTTAGCCTACTATAGAACCCAAATAAAATTTATTACAGCGAACCTGTTCTTCTTCTTGCTCTGCAAACCATATACCGCCACAGCTTTTATCACCTCCTCGTTGGAAGAAAATTACGACCTTTCAAACTTTTTTTCACTCGAGGAAAGAGATGATAGTCGGACGGAGTCAAATCTGGTGAATAAGGGGGGTGTTCTAATAATTCAAACCCTAAATCACTAATTTTTTGTACGATAACATGAGATTTGTGTGCAGGGGCGTTGTTCTGCAAAAACAAAACACATTTGGATAGCTTTCCGCGTCTTTTCTCTTCAATTTTTTCCCGTAGAGTAGTCAGTAATGTCGAATAGTAATCTCCAGTTATCCTTATCCAAAAAATCAAACATGATTACTACATGGCAATCCCAAGAAACTGAAGCAATGTTTCTCATGTAAAATTGACGTGAACTATATGACGAACGCGTTCATATGAAATATGTAGTACTTCAGATATCTTTTTTAGCTCAATTCGACGTTTTGATAAAATCATGTCATAAACTGCATCATCGGTGGACATCTTTCCTCTTTAAATTTATTGCGTAACTCTGGTTCACTTTTTTGGACGTCAAACTTTACACTGACACTTCTAATAAGTTATTGTTCGTTGCTATGGTAACGCAATATTTTGTTTATGCATGTTTATGTTTCTGTAGACGTATTACTTCGTTATTGTACTATATTCTCACATACGGGTACATCTTGTGGTGGCTCTGTACGAAGAAAGCGAAGACAAGAGTGCGACTGAACAGTTTCCAGTGCCTCGCGTGTCTCACTATCACAGGTTTCATGCATACGGCCCCAGCTAGGGCCCTTGAAGTCCTACTGGGCCTCTCACCCTTGGGAACGATACAATTGTGGCCTTCTATCTAGAATCTAGACGTAAGACAAAAGTGAATGCCCAATCATTTCGATGGGCAGCGACCAAATAATGCCTGCGATCATTAATATTAAGGGTTTAGAGGCGCATCAATAATCGGGAGCAGTGGGATGGTGACTCCAGTCCTGGTATACTGAATAATGTAGTCACCTGCTACACAGACGGCTCCAGGAGAAATGTACATAGTAATCTCAATCTGTTCAGGCAGTAGAGCTGCCTTAACGGCTGAAAAGATGCGTTCTAGGCAAACGCTAGAGTGCACGAGAGTCTTACATAATCTGGTGAGTGATAGCTGCAAGATCCGTCTCGTTTTGATGCCGGGTCACTCCTGGGTCACACCTGGCATGAGGCAAGCGAAAACCAACTAAACAGGTGTAAAATCCGACTAGTGATCAGGACACTGCCATCTAAGACGCCATCTTCACACCTTCACAGCTTGGGTTCAAGCCAAAGCGCCTGAGCGGCTTCTCAAAGGACATCGATCTTTGATATCATCAAGTAGGGCACGACGGGCGTATCTGAATGTCTATGTGCTCAACGTCCCCTTGGCAGCCAACAATGTAACTATGAACTTTGAAGTATTATACTGTATTCATTGAATGAATTTTAGTTCATCATTCAGAGACTAAGCTAATCGTAAATGCTCATATTTTTCATCTTTATTCGTCTTTTTCAGAATATTTGAATTTATTCCAGAAGTTTACGGATACATATGGATCTACGTTTTTAGCATTCGACGGTCCTTTAAATTGTCTGCTCGTGACCTCCGATGCGAAGTTATTCGAGTTTATACTTGGTTCCACGAAAGTAGTGGATAAGATTTATATTTATGATAACCTATTAAATTGGTTAGGGACAGGTCTCCTAACCAGTGGAGGTGAGTTAATTCATCTTAACTGAAAATATTTATATACGTATATGTAAAATTAAGATGAGTCTTTTCTATAACAAAATTTTCTAAGCCTACCCTTTTCCGAGATATCACCCTTAGAAGATGAAGGACCAAAATTGAGTTTTTATTTTCAACAAACAACTTTCCACTCTATTCAGATGTTATGTCTCATATTTCAATTTAAGCATTGAATTTCCATTATATAAATCCAATAAACATTCCGTGAAATGATAAAATAGAAGTTATCTACCGGTTGTCCCAAATAATTCAATAAAAATTATAAATATAACGTCTTGTAAAGTACAAATTACTTTTAAAAAATAAGAACTTAATCAACATCAAAATTTATATGAAAAATTATGCGTGAAAATTTTTGTTCTTTAATAAAACTTCTTCGAATTTGGGATAACAGGAATATATTCTTTTTGACGTTCTCACATTACTGTTGAAATATCAACTATCAACAATGCAGTATGGTCAACTGAAATCGATAGTTTCCAAACTAATCGTATTTTATGAATCATATTACGTTACAAAAGTGATAGACCAGCTGTCTCTAAGAAAAGTTTAATAAAAATGTAGATTAAAAATTTAACGTGTTGTGAAGTACTTTATCTTTGAAAAAAAAGAACTTTAAAAATATTTTTTATTCTTAAATTTCTCTACAAAACCAATAGCTGCAGAGAAACAAAATAAACATCATAATTTATAACCTCAAATCTTTGAACATGTCGTGCAATCCATGACACTTAGGTTACGTTCATGTATTTTGGATAGAGATAATTATTTCGAAAATTTATCATGAGTCATATTACATTTCACAATTTTCACTATTTCCAATAAATTTATCAAAAAAAATATAAAATATGGTGTTAAATTTTTTCTCTGTAGCTATTGCTGTTGGGAAAAAATTTCAAAATAAAAAATATTTTCAAATAAAACAAAGACTTTAAGTAATAATTTTATTCCAAAAAACTTGAAAAAAACTTTTGATATGAAATTAAGTATGGGCTGCTAATTTCACCCCCGTATAATGTAACAGGAATATTGAACAACTACCCTTAGTCCTTTGCGATTGGACGCAAATTACAGATTACATGGTTTTAGTTCTATTGAAACCGATTCTATGTCCAATATGAACGCGATATTGGGCAAAGGTATTAAAGAAAATTACGGAATTTGTAACAGATAACGGTATAACGGGAATATGTCGATTTGTTTGGCATATATATGGACCAGGGTAATCTCAGCAAGGGGTTTCATAAACTCTATGTGTTTATTGAGAATTTCTTCTTTGACAAATCTAATTATGTGAGAGAGTTTCTGTTGGGATTATAGAAATACCGCGAGGTTCGTCATACCTTCAATATAAAAAAGAAGCTTGATGACGTCAAGAAATGGTAGAAATGAGCCTTCCCCTTCCCCCACTTCCATCGTGAACCGTATAGAGGAATGTCCGCAATTCAGAAGGAGTAGAAAAAATCGAGGGGCCAGATAACGAAAGTGTAATCAACATATAATAGTAAAATATGGTATGAATATAGTAACCACTCGAAACAAATAGCAGAAATAGCACTTATTGTCTTCAGTTCGGATTAGAAAATGAAAGAGTGTTTAACCACTCTGATGCAATGCAACAACATAGAAACTTGCCAATAAGTTACGCGTCTCTCCTCGCAATTACGCAACATTAGGAATGCCAATATTAATCGCGGCATTATCAAGGAAATTAGTTGTTCTCTCCTTCGGTGAACGGTGGAATATGTTTTCGAATTATAGTATATTCTAGGAAATTTCAGTCGATCTATCCGTCTGGTAGAGGATTTGGTCATTTTATCATTACAAACAGATGATAAGTGTGAATATTTGAGAAGAATTCTGGAAATTCATCTTATAGTATACCCATTCTTTTGTTTTAAGTATTGAAATTAGACTCAAAATTGTATGTGCCTATTTTAGAGTACATATATCCGCACAGTACACCAATCTCATTTTATAATTTAAGTCCAAAAAAGTAAATTTTATTTTCGTATATAATTTGTAACTTAGGATCAAAGTGGAGAAGCAGAAGGCGTATGTTAACTCCAGCTTTCCATTTCTCTATTCTCGATGATTTCGTTAACGTTTTTGAAATTGTTGGTGATAATTTTATTAAAAAACTTGAGGAGCATATAGGAGAAGAGACATTTGATATATACCCATTAACTTCTTTGTACACATTGGATATCATTTGTGGTAAGTAACAAGCTTTTATAAATTGACCATTAATTAAAACTTGAACGATAACATTATAAAAATATATATGACAACGACAAGTAACAGAAATTGTTCAGTAAATTTTGGCCAAAACATTTCAAACTATGTTTTACGTCAGCTAACAAATCGTGAAGCACCATAAGAAGTCTGATAGCTTGAGTTTATTTGAAAATACATGTTGGCGCAACTTTTATGAAAAAATGTCCATATACATTTTTTAAGCAGTAAAAAGTGAAAGTTTGAACTAGATTTCAATATGTCTACTTCACAAAATAAGAATACAGTGATACAACGCATCCTAAAATGTAACTGCGTGAATTTAACCAATAGCTTTAAGTTTTAGTGAAGGGAAACATGAAATTAGTTTAGAATAAAATGGTGAATTAGGTTAGGAAATTTCCCAAACTTTGATGAATATAAACCCAAACACATTTATGTAGAATGTAGAGAGCTCTAGCTCTTTCCATTTATCGCTAGGTTAACTTGGATGGAACTTGACATTGCCCAAAACTTACTGAATTGATGGGTAAGTGATCTATGGTTTGACTGAAATATTAACCAGAACTATCAGCAGTCATTCATTCTTGATGATTTTCCGCAGAATTTGATCGCAATCGAGTATAATAATTATAGTACGATAAATTCTAATTTACAATTTCAATTTCCTTTTTGTATCGATCGTAGCTGTGACTGTTTTACGTTATATGTTAATTTTACTCTCATCGTAAATTTATCATTAAGTTCAAGTGCTATAATTATCTATTAATAACTGGAAAGTCAGTTTTCACTCTCATGTAAATAAAAACGTTCTATAAGCCCCCGCTAACAATGGCCATTATCGAACCTGTATATATTGTACTTAACATTTTTTAAAAATAGTTTTAATCCAAAACAGAAACGTGTATGTGCTTAATAAATATACGTGTTCAATTATTGTGGAAGAGTCAAATAATAAACAAATGAGTACAATATTAAGTCACTGTTTTTTACAAGTAAGTATTTTAAATGGATTTATTTATGTTACATATACAGTCAGCAATGCCAGTAAGACCTGAAGGGATCAATTTCGAGTGTCGAATAATCAAATCTAGAGTCATGCAAGAAGATCAGTCGTACAAAACAATGCAGATGTGCGTGTGAGCTCGGTGCAGTTATGTCAATCACAGATGGCAGTACACCCTATCAGTCATGACATTACTTTTGTTCCAGAGCTAACTTTTCTACTAGAATGCATAAAATATTCATTATACATGTTTTATAAGACACTATTTTGTCTATGTTCCATTTTAAATTAAAAGGTTGCTTGAAAATCAAACTAGGAAAATTGTTGTAACTATAATTGGATATCACTGATAAACAAACTATATGAAGAATTGGAAATGTCAAATTCCTATTTGCTGACACGTCAAATATAAAATAATCCAAAATTTTCTTTGAAAATACTTTCATTGCACACCTGAAGTACCAGACGAGGCCTACATAATTCCAAAAAATCAGAAATTTGGATTATGTCAACAACAATGAAGACACAATCACCGAAAATATTATGCTTGTATATTTTGAAGTTCTGAGTAAAGATAAATAATTATCCATCTTGTGGTCAACATATTCGAAGTTGAAGGCCTGCTTGCGTGTATATGAAATTTATGAATTTAAGTTTTTCTTGATAAATAATCTTGACTTTAAGTCTCTTTTGACAGAGATTATTTTGGTCTTTATCGAAATAATTCGATAAAGACCGAAATAGGTTTTTATTTTAAATCAAAAGAAACATAGAATAAAAAAACATAAAAAGGTCTAAGAAAGAAAAAAAATTGAAATATTTGATAGTAAATTTATTTGTAAGTAACCTACATATCAATCAATAAAAATATTTCAGAGGCTACAATGGGTATTAAGGTTAACGCACTGATGGATGGCGATTCGGAATATGTCAAAAATGTTAAAAAAATATGCAAGTTGATTACAGCAAAGAATTTCTCAGGCCTACCCAAAATTTTACATATTTTTACACTTACCCATTACAAGGAAATGATTACCTTGAAAAAATTACATTCTCACACTGATGCAGTGATAACGAACCGTAGAATTCAATTGAATGAAGCTGAAAATAGACTAGAAGATTCGGCTGTGAAGAGAAAATACGCATTTTTAGATCTGTTAATAAACAGTACAATTGACGGTCAACCACTCAGTGATCAAGATATTAGAGAGGAAGTTGATACATTTATGTTCGAGGTATGTAATTCATATGACAATAGTGATGGTATTGATTTATCAAGGCTTTCATGCTGTAAAAACAAACATGTTAAGTAGACAATATACACCGGGGCAGTAGATAATTTCACTCTATTCTTAAACGATAATATTATTTTACAAGTTTCCTCACACGTTCAACGTTTTTGTAAATTTTTGGAGTAATCCTGAGCTAGTTCGATTTTTTCTTCCAAAATTGATTCGTGCCAGCGGAAAGCTTTGCTGTTTATAATCAATCCTCCCCATTGACCTATTTCAATTTCCCAAATTTCACATTCACGAATTCGTAGAGTATTTTTATAAGCAAGAACAAAAATACAATTGATTGATTGATTGTTATGACTTCTTATTGCATCTCCAATAATATTTACTTATATTTCTCATAGAAGCTCCTTTTCTTTTTTCAGCTCAATAAATGTATTATTCTCAACCCAATAGCTCAGGTTCTATTTTAATGGACTTTTAGAGACAGTTTCAAGTTTTTTCATATTATTATAATTTTTATATACAGAAGATGTAGCTCTATCGTATAAAGTATATAGGGATGGAAGGAAACGATATTCACTAAATATATGGATCAGGTTCCCTTTCGCACTGACAAAGGTACACGCAATAACAAAATGATTTCAAAAAGACTAAAAAAGTAGGTCTGATCTTTCGAGACTATATAGTTAGAAAATCAACCACTGGTCGCGAGATGGAAGATTCATCCGTAAAATATAAATATATTTAGAAACTTCTGATTTTTTTTAAATTGCAGGGTCATGACACAACTTCTGCTGCGATTTCCTTTGCATTGTATTGTTTGGCGAATAATCCCATTGCTCAGGTGAGCACTTTAATATATGTAGTTCGTTTCATAATATTGCGAAGTTTTAAGATATAAAAAGTATCGCAATTGAGAGTTTCATATTTTCGATTTTAGATGCAAGCATTTTCGACTTTGTAATGAAAATTAATTCGTAGGAGTTATTCTATATTAACAGCGATTTTAAAATCGAATTGTATTAATGATTTTATATTTATAATACCTTAACAAGTAATAGCAAATAGTAAAATAATGGTAGTAAAACTTCGCAGAACACATGGACTGACAATGATCAAATTAAATCACCTTCTTCTTCTTTTGCAAGCGTTTCAACGTGATTCGATACTTTAGAATTTCAGTAAAATATAAAACTAATTCTTTTACAAACTTCTACTGTATAACAAGACAAGAACAAAATCTTCATATTTTAGGTAAAAGCTATCGAAGAACAACGACAGATATTTGGTGATTTCAAAAATGTTGAAGTCACTATGAAACATCTTCAGAATATGAAGTATTTGGAACTGGTGATAAAGGAAACGTTGAGATTGTATCCGTCTGTACCACTGCTTGGTCGAATGGCACCAGAAGATATTAAATGGGGTAAGATTTATATTGTAAAGAAAATGAATTTGAGAAAACTGATTAATAAGAGCATATCTTTTTTTTTATTTAGAGAAGTATTGGTTTGCTGTGAGTGGCAAAACTTCTTTAGGAATAACGTCACTGTGGATTTACGGTTTACTATAGAACAACAAACTATATTTTTCTAAAATTGCTTTCAATTAAAGAATTCCTATTCTTTTTGCTATAACTATGAAAATATATTAGAAATATCACGTCTGAGAATTGATAATCGAAACCATGACTGCTTTGGAAACAATTTGATTGGAGCCATTAGAAGCAGCCAAGAGAGTATAATGCATAGTCGTAGAAGAAACGAGTAACCTGCGCATTTACAAAACTATAGCTTCAATTATATTAAAATAGGATCGGTTCCACCGTTTATATCAGTGGGAAAGCTAATAACAGTCTTGATAATGCACCTGCACACGTAGTTAGGATGATACAAATTTAGTAGTAGAAGTTGTTATCTATACTCTGGATTGGTCGACATCGGCAGTATCCACCTAGAAGTCGAGCTGTGGAATATGGAATGAAATGGATAGAGTTACAAATTGGAATGAATATATTTCATGGAATTTTTGCTTTCTTTTTCGTCTATCTAGTATTTTCATCTCTGTGGTTTATTTAATGCTATACAAAAGCCTTATTTCAGTTCATTTCTCGTGTAGATTTCAACATTTTCTAAAATCTGTATGAATGTCTACGATTTTAACGTGACACGTACTTTTCATCCTTGAAGCGCTTTGTTGTTAACCATTTCTTCATGTTCAGAAATAATGGAAATAACTACGTAACCAATGAATTTGTCGAGTGAAGTTGGGCATTGTGAAAAGGGAATGAAATTATTATTAGCACTTGTTTTTAACTACTCTCCTAAAATTGTCTGACACTATCGCTCAGGGATTATTGTAACACCAAGTACGAGACAATTAATCAGAATTTCCAAAAGTTCACAAACATGTTTATTTGAGAAACTTGATCGCCCTCTGGTTTATGAATAATTTTAGCTCCGCTACTATCAAACTGTGAATTATAGAATGTTTTTATCAGCTTGAATAAACATTCAGTCACACTGTTCTTTTCTTGAACATCATTGCTGATAAAAACTATATGACAAATCATATCACATATATGGTGAGATCTCAAATTACTGTTTATATATTTTGAATAAAAATTTCAAGAAAATAAGTAGCCAATCAAACACTTCGCGATACGAGACTAAAAAGAAACTTTCAAAATAATTTTTATGTTTAAATCCAAAATTACAGAATTACAAATATAAATATCCGGAGAAATACGAACAAAAAATTTGCGTACAGATATAAAATAA
Organism: Diorhabda sublineata; assembly: GCF_026230105.1. NCBI lineage: Eukaryota > Metazoa > Arthropoda > Insecta > Coleoptera > Chrysomelidae > Diorhabda > Diorhabda sublineata. The sequence goes on along the minus strand of NC_079474.1, from coordinate 7,003,847 downwards.
CAATATATTGTGGTAATGTTTCAGATAACATAATCATTCCCAAAGGATATCCAATATTATTGATTCCATTTATAACTCACAGAGATCCTAAATGGTTTCGTAATCCTCTAGAATTCATTCCCGAACGATTTTCTAAAGATGATTGTACAAATCCTTACAAATATATTCCATTCAGTGCTGGATCCAGAAATTGCATAGGTGAGTTAGATAGTATATATTAATTAGACATCACCTTGTAGAATGTATCTTAATTATTTTTATTTTTGTCCGATTTCAAACTTATGTATACGGGGTGTGGCTATTAGGTAACGAGATTAACGCTGCTACAGAAAAAATACGCATGCGCCAAAGGTTGACGACTGTTAGCTGTTTAGCCTGAAGCCTACTCTTTAGAATGCGGTATCCACCGTGTCTATAGACAAACCAGTTTAGCCGTAGCATTTGTTTGTGTAAGGGCTATTTTTCACACGAATCTTGGAATAACTGACAATTCATTAAAACAAGTTATGTCAATGCACGTTTGTCAAGTCAACGTGTGTTTGAGTAGTTCATGTGATTTCAAGATAGTCGAGAAGAAGTTCGGACCGTCCTTCAACGTCAAAAACGGATGAACATATCGAAAAAGTCAGTAATCCTGTCCGATCTTACCGTTAGCTAAGTATTTGTGCGATTGGCTGGATCTATGGGAATTGATATCGAATAGTGCAGCAAATTCTTACATGCAAAGTGTGTGCAGCACTAGTGCCTAAAATCCTTACATTTGAGCAACAAGAAGCTTGTAAAAATATTTGTATTGACACTATTGTGATTGAAAATAACTCAAACTTATTAGAAAAAGTAACTAATCTTGTTTTTTCACCTATGATCCTGAAATAAAGCGCCAATCTATGCACTGGAAGAGTCCAAACTTCCTCAAAGTGAAACTATTGACCAATATCATTATCTTCCCGTTCCTACCGAACTGAGTTAAAGAATAAAAAAACGACCCAAATCGTGGAAGGAAAAGTTATGGCTTTATCTAGACAATGCGCCAGCTCAGACCGCAATGTCCCAAAGTAATATATCCCAGTGTTAGACCATCCACCTTAATAACCGGATCTTGTAGCGTGCGAATTTCATCTCTTTCCTAATGTCAAATCTACATCGAGTCTGTTAAATCTGCGGAAGAAAAAGCTGAAGGAGTTGACAGAAAAAGACTTGCAGTGTTTCGAACAATGGAAGCTTCTGATGGAGGGATGTAGATTAAAAAAGGGGTGTATATTGAAAACGATGATAAATAAATATACATTATATCGAAATAAATTGTTTAATATCACTAGCTTCGTTATTTAATAGCCATATTGAGACGACAAAATTCACATGTCTTGAAAATAGTATAGCTCTATGGAATTTGAGGGACAGTTTCCTTCTTTCTCACATTTGCAGAATTAAAAGTGATTCCACTTAATTGAATTCTTTGATCTTCAAGGAGATCAAATTTCTACGAAATTTCCATTGAGATTGAATCAAGGATTTAATTTTGATGGAATGTAAGAAAACCATTATTCTTCGTTATTTAATATTTTTCAGAAATGTTTTATAAATTCCGTGCTCCGTTCATACATTGAAAAATGTATCAATTTATGACCGTCTTTTTTCTACCGTTTAGGTCAGAAGTTTGCAATGTTGGAATTGAAGAGTACAATTTCTAAAGTTCTTCGGAACTTTGAGTTGCTGCCAGCTAAAGATAATACACCACTATTGCTAAGTCCAGAACTAACATTGGTTCCATCGAATGGAGTACGTTTGTCGTTAAAAAAAAGATCTTGAGAAATATATTTTTGTTTTCTTTTCCTTCCATTAGTCATCACTGTTGCTGACCATGTGTGTGGATAAAAACAGAAAAAGGAATCCCTTTGTGTGCAACAGAAATTTTTAAGAATTTGTTACAAATTATTCATTGGAAAAAGTTGCTACACTAAATTCCGCCGTTACCTCTAGTATAAGGAGGAACTTAGATTTTACGTCACTGCAACCTAAGTCGTAATAATAAAATCCACGAAAAAACGAAAACTGATCAATACGATGCTGATTTTTTTGCGTTTAAATGCCGAACTCATGAAAAAAGTAAAGTATTTATCGAAAAAATTTGTCGAACATCGATATAATTTTTTGATTTATCCACCATATTCATTTGACTGTTTCCAATTAATTTCTGTTGCCAAAAATATCTAGATGGAGAGCGAAGGTTATGTCTCAAGTTCTAGAATAAAATTGGAAAATTTCACATGATTAAGTTATTGGTGAATATCAAAGTTGTTCAAATTTCATGAAGTATCCAAAGATTATAACTAATTTTCTTCGAAGACAATAACAGTAGAGAAGAAAAAACGTTAAGTAGTTCTTAGTGTCTCATAACCGTTACTCATACTAGACTAGTCTGAAACACATTGTGTTACTCTTTATTTTCCCTGTTAAAGCTAACTTTTAAGTAGTCCCGACCCATAATGAGGTTTTTTGCGTTTCCTATTTCTACTTGTGATATTTTGCATAATTAATTTAATTTTAGAGTCGTTTTTCCGGACACTAGCAGAACAGATGCTCAATCGTTTCTTCTTCTCTGTCACACCCTTCGCAATAGTTGTTTTGTGACAACAGTATGAGGGTATTCTAAATTGAATGTTTTTCCAATATTTTTTATTTCTTTCCCTCTAGATATCGTCACGAATCCAGGACAGCTTTGCGACAGTTTCTTGTCAATTTTCATGCTATTATTTCATAGGCTACTCACTATATGTATAGGCTTTCATGTTACTGTTTAATTTAACAATTTACTCAACTGTCTGGCAGTCTTCTCCGATACAATCTATAGAAATTCATTCATTTTCTCCAAACATCTAAAAGTTTTCACCACGAGCCAACACTGACAACAATGAAACTGAAATAATTGAGGTTAAATCGTTGATAAACATTATTCTGGTAAAATATTGAGACAATTTTTTATGTAATATATCCTATCTAAATTATTATTGATAACCCTTTGACCATTTATTTCCAGCTTCGAAAACCTTTATTTTTTTCTATCAAAAGTATTTGTTTTTTGTATAAAATTGAATGTTTGAGTTTATTACAAATTTGAATTGAAAAAACTAACCTCAGAAAATTTATGTTTAACACTACTTACTCGTAGTACGTAGTACGAACTGAACTTGAAAAATAGGTTTAATAGCATAATATTGGGAGATTGATGCCGGCTTTTGTATTGGCTTATAAAATAGAAGAATTTATCAAAAATTCATGATATAACCTTTCTAATAATAATTGATCTCCATGAACCATAAAAAAGCCATTAGGTTACATTTGATTGTTTGATCTACTAAACAAATTTTCATTTAAATTTTAGTTCATTCCACTGTGAGTGGATATCAAAAGAGCCAATCGAAACAGTGACTCTATCCAACTTTACTTTTTTAAAATGTTTAGTTACTCTCAGCACGATACCAATCAATACTCACAATTTTAATTTAGAAAACTTCCCAATCGAGATGATAAGAAGTATATTTTCTTGTCTTGAAGGTATTTATTCGAATACATGAATTATTCGTAATTATTATTGTGAAAACAGTCGTCATAAATTAAAAATGAAACACTTATAACGTAATAGTACAGCCATTTTAGGTTTTATCTGCAGAAAAATTCCTAGTGAGCTGATTTTTTATATATACCTCCATTACAATGTTGTAATGAAGATGTGAAAAATCGATATCGATATCGTAGCGGCCAAAAAAGTTATAAACGTCAAAAGGTCATGAAAATCAGTTTTTCGTAAATATCTCGCGATGTATTGCTCGGAGGTCAAAACTGGTTATCATAAAAATCATTACCAATAAAATTATCCACAAAACATGTCTGTTGTATTTATCGGTAGAATCAACTGTTTTTCGGAGTAGAGAGATGAGAACGACTATGTCATGACGATGCCCTCTTTTTCTCACTATAAGGTAGACTTTTTTACATGTTTTCACCGTAGGCATAATCCGTGATATTCAACAAAAGGTTTTCTTATTCAATAATAAATTATTTTCTCTTGGATTTAAGTAAAATACAGATAAATAAACTTTGGTAAATTATTTTTTTCATTGCAGATATCTTCAGTTTCTCTATCATTCTAGATTTACATCTACACCTTCATCAATTCCATCATTTATTGACCTTGCTTTTAAGAATGACGGCCCATGGCAATGCTTGTTAGTTTAGTAAAGTTACAGTATATGCACTTATGTATCGAATTTTGATTACCGTATTTTGCTAGTACAAAATGTATTACAGCATTGACAATGACTACCCGAGAGCAATTTTCTTGCTAGAATATTTCTACAAAATAGTTTAAATCGGGTCTTTTCTCAAACATCTGCATGACTTTCAATTTTCCTTTCCCAAAAAAATGCTGAAGCTGTATCACTTCCGGTCATAGCATGTAGAAATAGAAAATTTTTTTAGTATCAGTCGAGTGTATTTTTGTTTCAATTTCGTTTTTTCCTGAGTTTTTAAAAAAGTTGATGTAGGTTGATCAAGTATTTATGTGCATGTATCACTCACTATGAAATCCGTTTGAGGGCAGAAAACAACTAAAATAATGTGTTTAACACTCAAGAAATAATTTTCATCTGAACTAAACACAGTCCGACAAGCATAGCAGGTATAAAGGAACGGGTCTCGTAACAATTAAATACGGAGCATCTATCAGTGAAGGTCATTTGGATAAGTTCTAGTAGATTTTACGAGTTCCTAAATCTCTATAAGATAAATTAATTAAAATAAGCTTTTCACATTAAAATATTCAAGAAAATATATCAAAGAATATCCATTCCTATCGTTACGCTGGAATAATTTGTCTGCATGGACTGATGATTCATGTCCCAGCACTACTTCCGAACACCATCCTTCCCCGAATCAAAGAACTCCTTAAATATTGAACCCTATTATTCTGCTACTACTTATGTACCTAATTCAGGAGTTTCTTTATCAGAAACTAGCTAAAAACGTTTCCAATCAACGACACACTATTTTAATCTACCCCTTAGAATTTTTAACTTCAATTTATTGCTTCATATATGTCTATAAGAAAATACTCTCACTAGTGAATTAGAAATAAACTTTCCACAGTACTTGTTGAAGTCTGATATTCCCATATACTTTTAGCTTAAAGCTCTTTAATCTATTTTTTCCCTGATATAAAGCGTCAGTTTTTCACTCGTTAACTTCGTAGTTGCTTTTTTTTCGCTTGTATATGTTTTTATTTCTAGAATTCCTCTTTTCTATTTCAACCTCTTTACTATTTTTCTGTTGTGACTCTATAAGATACATACAATTTCTGATAAATTATTCAAATATTATAATTATTTAGAAACATTCATGACCTTCAGTTATTAATAGAAAAACTAGTTTATATATAATACAACGAAATATAAATTTCATTTCATTATAACCCAAATAACGAGACGAGAGATAGTTGTTCCTCATCATGTTGTTATTATTGATTGTGCTCGTGTTATCTTCAGCTCTCTTATTTTTGATAGTTTCGCATAAACAACTTGTGAAAGAAAAGAAGAAGAATCTGAAAAAATTTCTCGGACCACAACCTAATGCTATTTTTGGAAATATGTTGGATTTTGCAAGACCTTCGTACGGCAAGTATTTTTGTTAATTAGTATCAAAAAATGTATGAGATATTCTGCAAAGCTACCATAACTGGGTTAAACGGTAGGATAGTGCTAGAGTGTAAAAAATTCCTACAAGAACTAGTTTACCCAAGCAACAAGAGCAGCGACGTGTCTTACTCGCCAGATTGAGATTAGAATATCCACCAAGAACAAAGTGCCTAGAACAAAATTCCGGAGTAGTCGAAAGTATTGATAATATGTTTCCCAATAGGTTGTTCATAAAGCAAACTTGTAGTTGTAAGTGAGGTACTTTGGATCTGTGTGTGCAATGATCCTTTTCCGCTCTTAACATTAATACGAGATAAGACATATTCAGTATTTTAGAAATATCCACTGAGAAGATGACAGAAAATTAGGTCTACTAATCATTCTGATGTCTACAATAATCGCAGCAAACATTGAGATATGAAAATCAACTTCGACTAACCAATTTCGAATTACCGACTCAGTTGAGCAGATGAGGTTTCGAACTGTCAAGATATTTCGACAGATATCTTTATCGTGACACCGAAATAACGAAAATGAAACTGAAATTGTTTCAATTCCCTACTGACAATTCATAGTTTTCTCTTTTTCCATTTCTGCAAGTGGAAACCGCGAATTTCAGATTTGATTGATTTTTAGAATGCTTGCTCTATAGATTACTCCATTCACAAATATCTGTGTTCTCAAAAGCTTTACTAGACCAATACCCAATAACATTATCATCAGTTCTCTTAGACACAAAATTTAGCCAGTAGCTAAATGTTATTTTTTTACATCACATTTTTCTGTAATGCGATTCCACAATTTTTCTCTGGAATCAACTATAGAAGAATAAACAGATTTTTTTATTGTAAAATTAATTGACAGAAACTCACTAGTTAAACCAAGATTTGAGGTAATAGCTTTAGCAATTTTTTGGCATAATATGAATGATAGTACATCTAATGGTTTGGTGTTCAGATGATCTTGATATGCGACTTTATCCATAGTTAATATGAAGTTCATGGTGAATAATATCCAAAATAAATTTCTCATCTCCCGCACTCATTTGAACAGGACGTTCTCGATTAACAATGTTTCTCCAGCCTATATTAGAAGCCATATTACAACAAATATGTCTCTGTGAAAAACCTCGTGGTTAAGAAACCCACTCCAATATTCTTTCACTTTTCTTCTACAGTTTCTCTCACGAAATCCATAACATATCTACTAATTAAAATTTTTCACTTATTAAAAAAAATGTTTACCGTAAGAATTGTCAAATTTGATGGATGAGCTCATAGCCATTTCTTGACTTTTCAAATAAAATTTCTTCCATTGATCGACAAAGTTTTATGATAAATTACAGAAATAAAAGATATTTTAAGATCAAATTATGCATGGTATGAAAATGAAATTATTTTATTCAACTGAATGACAAAGAACTTTTTAAATTTTAAGGTTAAGTCACACTAGGCCAATTAACACTCTAGAATGCTTGGATTCCCGTCTACTTACTATTACTCAATGCCCTTAATAGTCTAGGATAGTATACCAATTTTCGTATTTTTAAGTTAAGGAAATCAATTTGATTCAAAATTTTGGGCTCTACTTTGGGGTCCTAAAATTCTTGAGAAGATGAACTTGGGATGGAGGCAGAGAGCTCCATCTTATTTTGAGCTCCCTTACACTGACTGTTGATCTGCAGACAGGTTTGTCTGGATACTTTGTATAAAACAAATCGCACAACTGCTGAGTTCATTTTTCATTTCTACGCTGCATAAAAATTCAAATTTCTGTCTAAAATTTTTGGTGATAATTATTTTTGTTTGTATATTTTCTTATGTTTGTTCTATTTATACTAGGAGATAAAGTGTAAAAAATACTGAGTGAAAAACCTTAGCTTAAACAAGGTTTACGTTCAATCTTTCATAATTTTCTAGTTAGCAGCTGATCATTTTGATCTATATAATTCTATTGAAGTTTTCCTTCGTTAAAATGCAGTGATAACTTTAGTTTGCCATGTAGAAGTATAAAAGTTCTAATTTTGTTCAAATTGAATCATATCAGTGCACATATCTCTTGAATAATTGTTTTCCAGAATATTTGGATATATTTAAGAAGTATACAGATAAATATGGATCTACATTCCTAATGTTCGACGGTCCTTTAACCTGTTTGCTTGTGACCTCGGATGCAAAGTTATTCGAAATCATACTCAGTTCCACGAAAGTAGTGGATAAGATTTATATTTATGATAACCTATCAAACTGGTTAGGAACTGGTCTTCTTACTAGTGGAGGTAAGTGAGAATAACTCAAGATAAACACATTTTTTACGATTTTGCCGAAACTATTTGCAGCTTAGTAATGAAATTTCATACGAATATGTTTCGAAGCCCGGAAAATTCCATGAATATCTTTATATCTGACCCTTATGGAGAGTGCTAGTTACACACTTAGAGTTAGACATCATTTCTTGAGTAGGTACGAGGATAGTACCAGAAGTATCTGATACAACAGAAAACTTAGGAGAAAAATATATTTCTTTTTCAACTCATTTTTAGGTCCATACACTTTTCCAAGCGATACCCTTTTTATAATAAGAATCGACATAATAAGAAACTCCTCAACCACCAAGTTATTTTTCCAATTCTGGGAAGAGAAAATGATCCGAAAGGGCTAAATTTGGCAAACAGGGTGCATGATGTAGCAATTCAAACTTTAATCCATTAATTTTGTAATAACGGATGTGTGAGCTAGTGGATTGTCTTGATGAAACAACACTCTCTTCTTAGCTAAATGCGGCCATTTTTGCTTGAATTCTTCGCTCAATAAGCCTATTATAGTTTTTCCTTTTCCAAAATAGTTAACGAAAATTATCCCACGCCCATCCTATAGCACGACGCTATGACGTTGCCTGTAGATGGAACGGTCTTTGCCTTCTTTGGAGCCGGTTTTCCTTTTTCAGTCCATTGTGGTGATTGTTCTTTTGTTTCGGGTGTTAAATGATTGACCCACGTGTTATTCATGGTTATAAAACACGCAAAAATTCGACTTCATTTCTGTAAAACATTGCCAAACACTCGATGAAAACAACTTCACAACACTGGTTTTGTTCCATTGTGAGCAAAAGCGGCATCCATCTTGCTCATAACTTTCTCACGTGTCAATGTGTGACGTAACGCACTTTTTTGAAATGCCTCTTATATTTGCTGGCACGCGCAGTTTTAGTTGACGATCATAATTTTGTGGATTTTCTTCAAAATTTCTGGAGTCGTCACCTCATTTGGACGACCACTACGATACTGGTCTTCGCAAGTCGTACAGCATCGTTTGAACTCTACTACCCAATATTTTACTGTTGATAACGAAGAGCAGTCTCACACAGAGTAGAATATAGTTCTGCTTTTATAATGATTGGGCAACGGTCCCAGATATTCATTATTCCGTGTTTGAATGGCAAGTTTGAAAGAATGAATTCACGTAGAAATAATTCCGTGGAATGAGGAACTTTCAGTTTAGTATTTGCGTAACTTTTCCTCGGTTTCATTAATTTGTTATTCACTTGAAAAATATTTGATCAACTCATTACCACTATAGTGAAAAGGAGATTGAGACAAACTGACCTTCTTGGAAGGGTTACAGTGAAGAAACCTCGTTAAAATGAAATTAAGAGGTTACAGTGGGTTGAAAAACATAAAAATTATACACATGAAGAATGGAAGAGAGTTTTATGGAGTGATGATTCAAAGTTTGAGGTTTTTGGGACTAAGAGAATAGTGTTTGTCCGCAGGATAAGGAAAAAGAAGAATATATTGAAACTAATTATTTGACCGTCGCTCGACTTTAGCTCCATTGATTTGTTGTGGGACAAATTTTAGTTATTGTGTATCAGGCAAGTTATAGAGTCGACGAAAACTTTTGATGTGTACATTATTCAATAACAAATTCAACGTTGGGAAATGAATAACAAGGACAAATTCACAAAAAAAACGTATTTTTGTGATAATCCATGCATAATGCAATTGCGCCCTAGAGTAATTGCACAAGAAATAGTATTTCCGATCTATGTATCACAAAAATTAATCGAATTTTGTTCCGAATACGTGAACACCAACACACTTGCGTCTATGCTGTTGAGAGTTTACGAATTGTGTTCCATCGGTGTATCACTTGATTGATTATTAAGGTACTCAGCAACAATTCGTATACGAACTTCACAATAAGATGTCTTGGTCTAAAATGTATAAAATATAGCACGTTCTCGCATCTCACAGGGCTAACTGGAATTAAACTACTATCATAAACACCGAAGAAATGATTCAAAGTTAAAGAATACTAAACTAATTAGCCGGTACTTGCAAGTTTTAATTGCATTCACCGACAAAACATAAACATGAGCTCGTATAAAGTAGATAAATATTGGACACTATTATTTTTCTATTGTAAGACATCGTTTTGACCTTCGCTTGACAATATGGAAGAGAAATTTGTTAAAGTGTATTATTTTAATATTAATGAATGGATTTTAGAATGGACAAAAACTTTTGACTTGTAGTGTAGTTTAATGTGCGAAAATGTTGGTTTTTCCATCAATTTTTGGAGATACATCACTAGTATCTTTCAAAGTGGAAGATACACAAAAGAGCCGTTGGTGTTGTCTCCAGTTGTGATTAGACCGCTCTGATAAGCAATAGCATCGACCTCTCGACTTGCAATTGCGAACCGACGTTTAATTATTAAAGTAGGATGATAAATTTGAATTTTTGAGAAGAAAGAAGATCAAAATTCACCTTATATGTTCCATATTCTATTGTTTAATCCCCGATCTTCATTAATAATTGTCTTTTTTTCGGTTATCCTTGAGGACAGTTTAAACTTAAATTTCAAGCAAACAATCTTGTATGATAGGCCGCAATAATAAAATTCAGTTAATTGTTGGATGAGCAATTTTAACAATTTTTAAGATCAGTTCATATTGAAATTATCAAATCAGTTTTCTTCGATACATAATTTATAATTTCTAAGGTGCAAAGTGGAAAAGTAGAAGGCGCATGTTAACACCAGCTTTCCATTTCTCTATTCTGGAAGATTTTGTCAACGTTTTTGAAACTGTTGGTGATGCTTTTATTAAAAAACTTGACGAGCATGTAGGGCAAGAGACGTTCAATATATACCCATTGACTTCTTTGTGCACATTGGATATCATTTGTGGTGAGTAAGAACCAACATGTTAACTAATTTTATATTCTAATTTTAAATTCGTTTGCACATATTATGCAAACCGAGAGGAGTATAAGCGATCCTATCATTTTTTATAGTTTATTTCAGAAATGTGTAGAGTAATAAAAATAAAACAACGAATATTTAAGCCCCTTTCATAGTTTAGCATTGATTTCATTGTAAAATTATTTCTTTTTATCAAGTGCAGGTAGTACCTCCCGGGTTGGGGTCAATATATGGGTTTGGTCTATTGTTATTCGTTTATAAAAACTCTAAATAGTGTGCCAAAGGCGTGCCGGTAAGATACTCGTGAAAAGGAAAGCCGAATCTGAAATAGGATTGAAATTAGGCAGAGGCACTAATAGAAGGTTAAACGGTACCTGTTAAACGCAAAACGTAACTTTATAATCTACTACCTAAGTAATCCCTACATAATATTTCGATATTGACACTTCAGGCCAGAAAACATACTTTTCCTAATTATCTCACGCAATTACCTGAAATTTTAATATTACAAACAATACTTTCAAGACCTACACCTATGGCCGACACCGAAATTGAGCCGAACTGGACAGAATTTATTACTATACACCTTTCTGAAATAGAATATAATTTTATTTATTACTATTGTTCAATCTATTTGCTTATCTTTTCCTGTATGTTTGTCTATATTCGCTAAGTATATTCAGGTTTATCCTAGGTTATTAGTATGTTATAGCACATTCGTGTGCGCTTTTTAGCTGTGGTGATGAGCTGAGTTTTTTGTTGTTAGTTACTTCGATGTTTCACGGCACTTTTGCTCTCGAGTGTACAACTCTCATTCTTGATATTTTGTTTATTTAAACTTCATCTCTTTATTTACATAATCTTGCTTCTCCCTTATTTCCTTCGAATTTTTTGTATTCTTTGTAGTTCCGTCAACCAGTTTTTTCGTTTCAGATTTCTATCAATATTAATGACTTTTTAAATGTTCTAGCTTGTGATTCCCATCATTTATCTGATCGTCTACTTCATACATATTGCAGACTGTTCAAGTTATATTTTTCATCTATAATATTTGTGGTGTGGTAATTTATATTTGGGACTGATTCTGACAGGTTTTTCCTGAATTGGAATGATATTTTGGCTTTAATAATTTATGATCCCAGATTATAAGTTTACTTATGTAATTGTACATCGTTAACCTTCAGCAATGTATGTTGTTTTATTATTGTGTTATCAATTATCAAACAGTAAATTACTTTGATATAAAAACTAGTATAGTAAACTATCAATAACAAGTACTCACCATTATTTTTATAAAAATAATTGAATTAATGCAGGAGATTTCCTAAGCATTGAATTATAAATATTTACACAACTAAGTTTATAAGTAATAATGAAACCGTTCGCTTTGAACGCTTAGAACCAATGGCATTCGTTCCTTCATAGTAATCCTTTGCAGAACATTAATTAAACTCAAGAAACATCTATCAACAAATATTTCAACGTCTACAATGAAACGGCGATTTTTTCTATTTGGAAATTTAAAGCTAGGAGACAAACCATTCAAGTGAAAAATAGTATTTTTCCTTTTTATAATCTTTCAATCTGTATTAACACAGATTTTCAGTCATACTTCTCATAACTATGAAAATTTGTTCATATTTCTAATATTTGACTGAGTTTTGTCTTCATTATTCTCAGCTGAAAGCTTATCCCAAACAGATATCTTTTTTGTGATAATAATGAATGCATTTGTTTCTTCGAATCATTTGCTACCTCGTCCAATTCAGTTAAACGAGTTTTCTTATGCATGACGATCTATGTGTTACTGTAATACTTCATTTTGTTGATTCAAAAATCTTAAGCGGAGCGTGCGTGCAACGATAACGCCGCGCACGCGAAGCGAATTCGTTGCGGACGCGCAACGGGATCGCTGCTAATAACAGCGTGGACGCCATTTTGTACTGTGTACTTATTATATTTTAAAAACATACTTTATAGTAATTACGAGCCTTTCTTCAGGTGTCATTAATAATTTTAAATGTGTGTCTTCATTTCTTAAGTCAGTTTGTATCAGATGCAGCGTCTCGCAGGTAAGTACGAAATTTTTTGGATTATTTTTTATTCGTTCGCAAAAAAACACAAAGTAGTCGCTCTCTTCCAATCGATTAATTGATAATGAGTCCTCTATTTTAATTTTAATTAATTTTAATCTATTTTATTAATGAGTATATTGTGCGCTACAAAAACTCGAAGATAATGTTGCATTCTTGCCACGCGTCCGCGACGTCCTCGCGGTGCAGCCACGGCGTTTTCGCGACTCATTCGTTGCGCTCCCGTTCCACCCTGCAGCCGCTCGTAAACCGCTAGTATAATAAGACTCTAAGAATGGTTGATTTCGCACACAAATTGCAACTCTGAGAAAAGAGAAGTTTTCATATTTCTGGTTATATTTCATAGTGTTACGAAACCGTCCACGACATGGAACGTGAAGCCGGTTACTTTCACTTATGATGGAAGAATCTAAAATTTGTCGAATAAGGCGGTTGTTTTTTACACGTTTTTATCACAGAAGTGATTCGTTTATCTTTATTTTAGAACCAATTTCTAGGAAGGCCTTCTCATTGATTTGTCTGTTTGTTTATGTTCTGGAGTTATTCGAAAAATTCTTTGAGGTATAAATATATGATTATTTAGCAGCGAAAACTAAGTATAAATTATATAAGTAGTCAATAGATAATAGTCTAATGTAAGTGTGTGTGAATGAATTGACTAAGTGAGAGATAGTGTGTATAAAGTCACCCCATCGCTAGACATAGTTCGAATAAATAGGAAAAAAATCACAATATCGTTAGAAATAGATGTTTGTACCATTTTTCCTATACGAATCCAATTGATTTTTATATCACTCACATATCACATACTGTTACAAAACTAACAATTTCAAGTGTAATTATCACAAAACTATACAAATTTAAATTCAATAGAAATTAATAAAATAATTAAAGTTATCGGTAAACATTTGAAAAGTCAGGAACTAGTAATTAGAAATAATTGGTATTGGTACCATTAAAATTGAAAGTGTATGTACAATTTTAGCAACTTTCAATATGTACTAACATTTCTTAGTGAATTATTTTTTAATTCTACTTCTTGAATTGTGACTTCTCTAAATGACTAGTACTTGGTATCTGTAAATTGTCATTTTCTTCAGCTTGAAATATTTGTTTTGCAACATTGAGTGATTACTCTACGTATCCTTCCGCTACTGTCGACGATTTCCATCCGCCGCCTTGTCGTTTGACCTGTAGTATATCTGCTTTAGTATCTGCCAGAAGTGTTGCGTATGATCTCCTAAAGCAGTGACCTGTGTATAGCTTAGGATTCTGCAAATTCAGAAATTTAATACGAAATTTTAGCAAACGTTTCTACATCAAGAAAAATTTATCTCGACTTCACAGTCTACAATTTTGGATTGCTTAAAAGTATTAGGAACATAATTTTGGTTTCTATCAACCTTATCCTCGCGTTCAGTACCACTCAGTTCATATTAGTCTTTCTGACCTTCGAGGTTAATAACCACCACTTTGAAGACTCTATAATAATTCATTTACAACCATAAGATTATGATAGTTGAATGTAAACGTGGTCGTATCACCATAACTGACGATGAGCATTCGAGATGATCAAAAGCCAGCGATAACATGAACAAAGTTCACTAAATGTTACTGGACGACCATCATTTTTAGGTTAGAGAGGTAGAAGAAACTATCGGCAAATCAGAGGAACGTACTTAAGATATACTGATTGAATTATGCTTGCATAAGATATCATAACTATAAATCAAATCTGGATCTACCACTACTACATTCCTGGTATGAAAATCTCATCGTTCGGAAAAGTAATAGCGATCATTGTTAGAAAGAGTAAAGTGAAGTATTACTCATCATTGCTTAATACAGTGAACGCGTTTGAAAAATAAGATTATGCTAGTTTTTGGTACAGAGAAATCATTCTTGAAGTTAAGTTATTTGAATGTATAGATCAATTATAATCAATATTTTGTAGAGGCTACAATGGGCATTAAGGTCAACGCATTAATCGAGGGCGATTCGGAATATGTCAAAAACGTTAAAAAGATATGCAAATTAATAACAGCGAAGAATTTCTCGGGTTTACCCAAAATTTTACATATGTTTACTCTTACTCATTACAAGGAAATGATTACAATGAAAAAATTACATTTTCACACTGATACAGTGATAAAGAACCGAAGAATTCAATTGAATGAACATAAAAATCAACTAGAAACTTCGACTACGAAGAAAAAATGTACATTTTTAGATATATTGATAAACAGTACAATTGATGGTCAACCCCTTAATGATCAAGATATCAGAGAGGAAGTTGAT
This sequence comes from Diorhabda sublineata, assembly GCF_026230105.1. NCBI lineage: Eukaryota > Metazoa > Arthropoda > Insecta > Coleoptera > Chrysomelidae > Diorhabda > Diorhabda sublineata. The sequence goes on along the minus strand of NC_079474.1, from coordinate 6,988,559 downwards.
ACATTCATGTTTGAGGTACGTAATTGATATATGAGACAAGTAATGAAACTAAATCATCAAATAATCTATTTTGTTAAAACAAAAATGTTAGGTAATCCTCTTAGATAATTATATATCGGTCTAGTAGATGTTTCCATTTTTCGTAGCAGCACTGGAAATTTCCAATTGATGTTGTATGTGTTCAAAACTGTAAGGTTCATATATCTTGAATAACTTGCAGCCCTTATTATCGCTTTCTGACGTAATATTTACAACCGCTTACTCTGTTCTTTCGACGCCATCCAAAATTCTAACTTTAATACTTCCATCATCTTTTATTCTATAATATTTCATTCAAAATCTCTCTCTGTAACAAGTTTATCTCATCTATAACATCCACTATAGATGGGTGGATGTTATGTATGCTTCATATATCGCGCCAAGATTTTTGAAATAGGTTTTTGAAGTTATTCTTCAGATCATTGGCCAGCTGAACTGGGATTACAGAAGGATACTATGTAGCTTCTTTGGCATGGCGATCTGCAGATTCGTTTCCAGCAATTCCATTGTGCGATGGAAGCCACATGAGAGAGGCTGTTATAACAAGAGCAATGAGAGTTTGCTAGATGTCGTGAATGTTTTGGACTATTGAATGGTCGGTGAGTCAGTACATATGACGATATGTTTATGGGGAGTAGAGATAAATTTGAAAGATGGAAGGATACTGTATAGCGAATTCATGTTTAGAGTCATCCGTATAGAGAATTAAGTCGAAGAATTTCTTATGCAGAATTTCTAAGAAAGCTTTCTCTACCAGGACGCTAGGGGATTCATGTTTATTGTATATGGTAATCAAGGTATCTACTATGGGAATATTCTTGGTCCAAGGGGGAGAAGAAGGCAAAGAAAGTGGAAAAGTCAAAGAGGGGTTGATATTTTGGAGTAGAGGTGAGAGCAATTAAGGGAGTTAGTAGGTACGGCAATTAAACAGGTGACTAATACACAAATTTCTTATAAAAGTTTCAAGGATTTGTTTTATTGGCAATATTTCTTTTTTTGAACATTATGTCATGTCTTCCTTTATTTCTAGAATCATCAATCAAAACTCCATGTTATTCTCTTATCTCTCTATTTTTTCTTAAAAGAAAAATGGTTACATTACAGAGGTGAGATCAAGTAATTCGTCGGCACCGACTGTCAGTGGTTGGTCTGTTTATAATAACTAGCTATTCATTAATATGTTCGGTAACCTATTGCAGATGAATATTGTGGTTAAATAAGAATAATTTGAATAAGAAATATGTTTGTCAATTACTAGAATGTAATAAAACATTCTCAAAGTAACCTCATGAAAAAAGATTTTTTATATTTTTAGGGCCATGACACTACTTCCTGGGCGATTTCACTTGTATTATTCTGTTTAGCGAATAATCCCATTGCTCAGGTATGTATATTAATAAAAGTAGTTCGAATTCGAATATCAAATATTTCGGAAATACATTGAGGCACCTTCACGTTTTCTTTATTTGAAGAAATTCGGTTTGGATATTTTTCCCAGTTAGTTTCGAAGCTTCTCGTTAAAAATAAAAAGATATAGGAAGTAGCTTTCCAATTTCAATTACATATAACAATTCTAATAACAGACTGTGCATCTTTAACAATTATAATTTTAATTTATACATGAAATTATATAATTTCGTCCAATTCATTTGGACGCACTGACAATTTAATAGTGTCGTGTATCAATATATTCGAGTAAAACTGATCGTTTCAGTCTAATGAAGTCAAATTTAGAAGAAAAATAGCAAAACGCTTTCTCCATGTTCAGCTTCATCATCATCAGACCCAAATCAATACCGCTATTAATATTCCGCATCAGTTGATCGTATCAAAAGTTTGACATACAGAATTTGTAACTTTAAACCTCAATCGAAACTCTGCTACCTAATCAGATCTGTCTAAGATGACATTCTTGAGAACGCCATGGAATATGTAAAATCCCTGGTTTAGATTGCTGTTGTTTCTACATGGGGCAAACGAATAACGTATTAATACTAGATCAAAGGATCACTTGTTGTCTGGTACACATCCAATATTTCCTCTATCCTAGCCCAACATCGCGTTCATAACAAAAATTTCGAATTTGTGTAAAATATGAAGCTAATTTTATTTCAACCTTCATCCATATAGCTATTACTTCAAATCGTAACAAAAAGTTTGTCTTTCAGGCGAAAGCTTTTGATGAGCAACGAAAGATAATCGAAAATTTCGAAAATGTTAATATTACTATAAAACATCTTCAAAATATGAAGTATTTGGAATTGGTGATAAAAGAAACTTTGAGATTATATCCATCTGTACCTTTATTTGGTCGAATGGCACCAAGTGATATTGAATGGGGTAAGAGTTTTACCGTCACAAATAATATAAATTTCAGTTATTCTTCTATCTAGAGTTTATGAATGTTCACCAATAAGATCACTATATCACTTTTTTTTATTTGGAAAAGGAATCATTGTCAGGATGTCTGATATAGTATATGTTATATTAATTGGATCTAGTTTTTTTCAATTTTTTTTTACTTCTAATATGGCTTGCAGCTTTTGTTGACAGCTGTAATAATCCATTTGCATTCCAATGGGATTCTTACACTACTTGCAACTATTTGAAAGCTTTATTGGTGTAGCCTCTTGATACTGTATTCCATTGTGATTATTCATCATTCAAAGTGTTTCTATAATATATGCTCATTAATTTCTGTTCTATGTATGATTTGTCCTGATTTCCTTTTTGATTTTATTCCGATTGTTTAGTGAGTACCTCGCTATAGGTCCATTTTTAGTTTTCAGGTTGAGTTTTAATTCGATACGTTTTTCCTAATTACCTGTTGTTGTCTCGGTAGAATCTTGTTACTGCTTTTTTCTCTCAATTGAGGATTTTCAGTTTTTACATAACTTTTACAACAATGCTACTTCATCATTTTTCGGATGTTCTTCACTGCAATGTATGAATTTTGGTATTGCCAAACTTCATGTAGGTTTATATGATGATTTTACTGGTTCTTTTAATCTAGCCTAATCAAAAATTTCAATATGTTAGAATTTCCTCCATTGCTAACAACTAAGATGAACAGTTTCAGTGACTGTTTTGTTTTGTATTGTAGTTTTGGAATTATATCCAATATTTTGTATCCTTTATTTGTCAGGTCCATGATAATGGAGTTTTTTTAGCACCCTGATTGGTTTTGCTTGTTTTCATGCAAATGCCAGAGGAAATTAACACTTTATTGGAATTATTTTCAATCAATCCAATCAGTGCTAGGAGTTAGGTTATTTTCTGCACTTATATTGGTAGTGTTAATTGTGATTTCTTGGATTTTTGAGGGATTAGCGATAATCGTTTTCAATTCAATTTAAAGCAATTTAAATTCATGCTCTCTTCTCGGCTAGCTGTTCTTTAACAAATTTTTATTTTTCGTATATAAACCTCTAGTTTCATATTTCCAGTTGTAATTGCTTAGTTACCTTTCATATTTGGTTAGTATGTCCCCTAGTATTTTTTTAGATTATTGCTCTCATTCTGCAATAACAATTTTTATTTTAAATTATTCTCTAACATCGATAATGCCTCAATGAAATTAACAAGTTGCGTTGCGTTTTTATTCCGTTTGATAATAAGTCATTGGGAAAAAAAATTCCTTAAATTTTTGATTAACATTTGAAATTACCCAACACGTGTTATTTATATCAAAATTTCGTTAGAAATAATTCATGAGCCGAAACAAGTTTTCAAGGCTTAATGTCAATAAGAAATGAGTGAATATATTTGTAAATAACCACACAAAATAAAGTGAGGGACAAAATCGTATCGTATTTCAAATAATGATTATATTAATATTGAATGGAAATAATAGAATTAAGTAAATAACGGATTTATGCATATTGCATATTTGAGTGTTTAGTAAATTATTTGTATATTTCTAAAAAAACGTACATATTTGTAAGAACTTGTGATAGAATGACTGAATTTTCACCGGAATCTGCTAATTTTTCAGAAAATGTGGTTGTCCTAATGACTCATTGCGGTCTCTACTCAGTAAGAACATCCCAAGTAATCAATCAGCGGCATACAACTATTAAATCAATACATTTTATCCATAAACGATACGACAGATTCTTCTGAGCATTATTCGGTTCCTAGTGAAAAATGTTTACTTACGGTATCAGATGCCACCTCTTACATGGTTAAAGCTGACCAACCACTTAAGATAGTTGATTCAAATTTAGTTCACGTGATTTGTGAAGCCTTGAAATTCATGTAGATATATAGTTTTCTGATTCAAGTCACTTTAAATATGCTCGGTAGATGTTTCCCGAATTACAGAAATATATTTTAATATATATAATAAAAATCAAATTCACCACTTGTGAGTGTCTGCAGTCTAAATAAATGTGGATAAATTGGTATCTTTTAAATGAAGAAATATAAAAAAATTGATTTTGTGTGTATTTTGATCATACGTCATTTTCTAGTACATTTTGTACATTTGTGTACTCTTTAATTAACTAAGAAGATTTCGGGAAGTGTTCTTCCCATCATCAGGGAAACTGCAAACTATGGCTTACGAAATATGGTTATTTTAAGATTGTTGTACATGCCAAGTTAACCGTTCGCCATAAAAAGACATTCTCAAGGAAATTATCACAAATTATAATTATGTATTGAAAATACTTGCAGGAGGTATCAAAAGATAATCAAACATTTCTTATTGGACTGCATACTGTCGAACATCATGTTACTTACATAGGAAAATATTGAAATGTAGAAAAAATTTAGTTGGTTAGCCTACAACTTATCAAATAAAAACAAAAAAAACTATAATGTTCGCAGTGGGCATCTTGCACTTTACCGTTGTTGCCAAACTTTTAGAATATCCCCAAAAAAATGAATTCATTGTATTTTATTCAAAGTGGTGGCCATGCAAATACTTAGAGGAATAGAATATATCACACAACATAGGTAAGAAATTAATTCCGAGAAACTCTAAGTATCGCTAATCGTTCAGGTTATTATCAAAATAATATGTACCTACAGAATTATTACCTACTAGTACTTCCCACACATTAACACAAAATCCGTGTTGATTCTTCGTTTGAATTGTGCCGTGAGGATTTTCATTTGATTATAAATGTAAATTATGTGAATTAGTAAAACCGTCTCGAGTGAATTCGGCTTCATCAGTAAACAGTACTTTTCCAACAAATGTATTATCAACTCGATGCTTATCTAAAAATCAACTAGAGTGGTCCAGTCTTTCTGTACAATCCTCTACTTCCATGACATGCACTTTCTGGATGTGAAAAGGGAAGAGAAGCTGTCCTAGCTGCTCTAAAGCTGGTGTTCTTGTAGTTCGTTGTTGACATTCATCACCTGTTTTTGGTAGAAGACCTGAAATATCATTCTATAAGAAATAATGGAAACCAGTTTACTTAATTTATGTAGACAAACCTGTATCTGTGAGCTGTGATCAACAACCTAACAAAAGTACTACCATCGGTTATAAATCTGGACGGAAAGCGTTCAGTATACAACCTTCTGGTTTCTGACGAGTTACCAGAAGCGAAACCATACATCAAATACATGTCGGCATATTCACTAAAGGTAAATTGTACCATACGAAACTTTAAATACGATGTGATAATTACTGATGACAGGTTTTAAGAATATTGAAAGCAAACTGACATCTACAAATCAAGTCGCTTGCAATTTTCAATTGAATATCACGTAGTTGCTTATTTGACAGTAGCATTCGAGATGAAAAATAATCATCAATCTTATTTTCCTTATGCCCTAGTTTGTCAATCAAATGTTTATTCATGTATTCACTCGTTCTCCAATGTTTGATTGTGTTTGATACCTCCTGTAAGTATTTTCAAGAAATAATCACAATTTATAGTATTTTTTTTCAGAATATCTCTTTATTGTGAACAGTTTCCTTGGCATGTATAACGATCTAAAAATCTACATATCTTCTAAACCATAAATTTTATCGAGTTAAGCAAAGAGTACATTTTTGTAAAAGAATCGATTAAAAATTCATTTTTGCTATCTTTAGATCAAACAGGTTGTCTCTGTAAAAGTTACGGATTGTGAACCATTGGACATGAGCCGCCCCTGGCGTACAGATAGTAATGTGGAATTATTTTTGGCTCATGCTCAATGTTTTCAGTGACAGTATAATTTTTACTTCAATTACTCACTCCCGAATTTTTTGCATCAAGTCCTGGAACACCATGTATTTATCCGTGTAGTCTAGTCTAGTCTAGTCTAGTTTTTAAAAGTTTCCGTAACTTCGGTCCAGAAATTAAATTTTCTTATTATTCAATTTCCAAATGTATAAAATAAGAAAACTATGTATGAAGTTGAAAATATTTTAAGTCTCAACTACATCTGACAACTTTTGTAATACTTTCGGCATAGGATCGCCGATTTTCTTATACTAGGTAAACAAACTGGACTATAGGGAGCTAATCTCCAATTTGAATGGTTCGTAGAGATTTTTTAGTGCAAATTACCGTGTGAACGTGGACATTATCGTACAAAAATGAGATTTTGAAGGTAAACTTTTACCAATGCTTGTTTCAAACTGCTTTGTCAAGGTTCAAAAAATCAATAAATTAATGAGAAACACTATTGGCGTATATCAAAACAGAGTCGTATTTTGGTATTTTGAGGAACTTGGTAGCCTATGGTTTATTATTTTGTTTCGCGTGTCTTACCCAAATTTAATGACCAATTCCTATTAGATTGTGTCTGTTAAATCTCAGTTATATTCTTAGTAGTTCGTGAATAACTTTAATACTAAATTTTCCCAAAATTTGAGGTATACTAGATTTTGGTGAACAATTCCGTGTTCCCTCGCTTTTTTATCCCGATAAAAACTTTATGACAAACCGCTACTCACAGCTTGGGGATTTCCAATTACGGTCCATGCTTTGGATATAGATTTCGAAAAGAAAGAGCATGGGAATATTTTCTGGGAGACACTAGAGTATACGTGATAAGTTGATAAGTGTCTAACTGAGTGAAACGAAAACTTTCTGGGTAGCTCTTGGAATTAAATTCTTAATTCTATACAAACATAAGTATCCAGTGGAATGTGAAAAAAATGTTTTTTTAGAAGGCAATATTATTCCCAAAGGACAGCCCATACTATTGGTTCCATTTCTTACTCACAGAGATCCTAAATGGTTTCGTAATCCTCTAGAATTCATTCCCGAACGCTTTTCTGAGGATGATTGTACAACTCCTTACAAATATATTCCCTTCAGTGCTGGATCCAGAAATTGTATAGGTAAGCATTCATTTATCAAAACTCACTTTCCCGACTGAAGATTTGTCCTTAGGAAGTTTTTAACGAATGACGTTAAAAAATAATATAAAAGGCAGAAAATCTGGAAATACTTTATGAATTATCTTTATAGGATAAAGACTGAAGTTGAGTCGAAACGTCAATTGTTTTTATTATTACTGATAGCTTTTTCGTTCTTATGAATGTGAACCATTTCTATAAATTATCTTTTTCGTGTAGATTCAGTTTTAAAACATAATTATCAGGGGAAAATGATAATGATAAATATATTCAAGAAAAGGATGAATAAATACTATAATCAATTAAAAAGCAAAACAAAAAACTGAACATCACAACATAAAATATTTTTCCTTACCATATGTACAAGGGCAAATTACAGTACAAATTATTACAATAAATATGATATTAGTATAGGTCCTAAAAGATATAATACTAATACTAATACTAATTGTAACGCTGCCTACATAGTGCAGACAACTCAGTATTTAGAAAATAGACTAAAAGGTCATCAATACGATAAAACAAAGAAACTACATTAGCGAACCACAAAATATAGAAAATATAAAATAAAAAAATAAAAAATAAAAAAAATATAAAAGATTAATTTTTCTTATTAGAACAAATTTCTAGTTTGATTCTATTCTTATTATAATATTCATGATAAGTTTCTTTAATTTTTTATTTCATAGACCTTTTGATATATTAATGCATCTAAAGGTTCTTGATTTTAGGTCTCTTCTGTTTCAAAATTAGTTTTTTCAATAATTTTTGGAAGGTAATATTTGACGTTTCAACTTTTCTTTAAGTCTTTATCAAAATATGATATTGATTAGAATATAAAGAATAATATCACCACTAATTTACTATAATTCACTTTGATTTAAACTAGAGTGTAGATAGGTAGAGGTCGAATAAATCCGGAGTGGCTACTGTGCCACAATACGCGAACAAAGGAATAGAAAAAATATTTGCACAGCACTCACATTAACTTTTCACTTATACAAGCTCGAACGGTTTAATTCATTCATTTTCGAACTTTGTAAATATATTTTCTCTACATTTTTCGATAGTTATATACAGGGATTAAATAAAATATAAAATTAAGAATATTCATGTAGCTTTACGAAGAAAAATTTGGTACTTGTACACATTCCTAGAAATTAAAATACCGTTTTTTATGATTCAGGTCAGAAGTTCGCAATGTTGGAAATGAAGAGTACAATTTCTAAAGTTCTTAGAAATTTTGAGTTGTTACCAGCCAAAGATAATACACCACTATTGTTAAGTCCAGAACTAACATTAGTTTCATCAAATGGAGTACGTGTGTCGTTAAAAAAAAGATCTTGAGAAATAAACTATTGTTTTTTCTTTCTTCCTTATAAACTATATCAGTTTTTCCCAGTTGAATTACATTCCCAGTATTCAGTGTGTTCATAAACTGTCGCAGCTTACTAATTCAAATGTCATGGTATTAATGGAAGATGTTTATTGTAAATAGATACTTTGCACATTTAACAATGTTTACCGATCATGCAATAAAAAACATCTTGTGATAAGGGGTTACAATGATAAGCACTAAAATTTTAACTAAATCCAATACTGCAGTGAAAATAACAAGATTTTTGGAAGCACTTAATTGCACCAAAACTACTGATCAAAATCCTTGTACATCATGCGAAGTGTTAAAAAAATTCTTATAGATATATTTAGTAACAATATATTTATCAACTTATAACTTATAACTTATAATGATGGCATCTTCATGCTTAGATCGAAAACTTCTCACACTTCTTTCGAAAGTAAAAATAGTTTTTCTTCATAGTTTGGTCGAAAGGAGTAGGAACAAAAGTTCAACAATTACTCCCTGTAACTCGGGAGGATATTTCAACTTTCGGCCCGTGTAGTGAATACAAGTTGGTGGTCAGGGCATGCATCAAAAAATGCTAATCAACATACAAATTTATGAAGAGTAGAATAAACAACGTACTTTCGACCGGATGTAAAAAAAATCGAATACACTACATGGGTTACACGGCTTCGCCTCGGGAATCATAACGCTGAAATATCAATTTTCGTCCATAGTGGTGTGAATATACTATCAATCAAAAAATTCTGTGGATATCTATATTAACAAGAAATTTTCTCATCACCAAATCTCTGTTTATAAATGATATAGAGTCAAAGAATGATAATTTAAATGTCTTTGGAATTGTCAATGAAATAATATGATTTGCTAAAATAAATCGTTAGTATTACATTTTTCTTTCCTTGTCGTGTGTTGCCAATTCGAAAAGTCATCCTTCAAAGAAGACCGCACATTCAGAAAACTATTTTTGTATCTACTGTAATGTCATTACACTCTTACTATAGAGGCATATTCATGAATGGCACTTCCAGGCTCTGACGTAACTGGTACAGTTGCTCACTCCATACGAAAAGCTTAAAACCTTACTAATGACGTGAAAATCAATCGTTCTGTTTTGTCATGACACAGAAAATGACGTCGGAGGCCTTTTAATAGATCAGTCGAATTGGATGATATGGAGATTTATTAATTTTTTTTCTATAAGATAAATTGCATTACATCCATTTTTCGAATCAATTCGACCTATAAAAGTAATTTTTATTTTATTAGTTCAGAAATGATGTGGATGAGTTTGAAATAATTGTTAATCAATTCTTATCTACACAAAAATCTTTTTCAATTATTATAATTATAATATGGAATTAGACGTAAAATCATGAACAACCTGTAAAATCAACTGTTTAATATCAGAAGAATTATTTTTTCTCACAACTGTTCCCTTTATCTGTGCCCATACCAGTTAAATCAGGTTTAGTTCTCAATGATCTGGTGGTGATTTAAGCACCGTTAATCCTCGATTTTCTGCAATTTCATTAACTGAACCTTCCATAAATTTAGTCAATTATGTGATTCTTTGATTAACCACTCGGTTGTGAACACATTTTCTGAAATTCTCGAGTGATAACTTGCATTATCAATTACTATTGTACATGTCTGAGGAAAAATATATATCATTTGTTCGAATCATTTTCCAAAAATATGCCCTCATGATAGTCATCGGTACGAGAAGATTCAGAAGTGTGTATGTGTCATCAACACTTTTACATAAATTTTTTTCTTTGAATCTTTTGAAACAATTAAATATATTTTAATATTGTTTCATAATATCACATAATCACATTAGCATTCATAATAGTTAAGAATATACAATTTAGACTTCTTTACTAAATGGAAAAACCTACAATTGTATTATAAGTGAAATTTGTGATAGATCGCGATTTAAAAAAACAAATTTATTTTAAATTCGAGAGTGGTTCTTCCAAAAACAATTATACCCATTGAATGTTTTAATTTTGAAATAAATGGAAACGTTTCGATAGACTGCAAATATTCTGAACACTGATTTGTTAGTCCGGTCAATGTAGACATTTAAAATAACAAAAATTTCCGGAAAACCAAATATTGGGGGAGAGCTGGGCTTTACCATTACAGATGCAGTTTCAAAAGTCCTCACCATGTAAGCTTTAAAAGTTATTCGGAGTCTAAGGTCAATATTTGATGTTTTTGGGATTTTTCTCGAAAACGGTAAGTTTTATCGAAAAAAAATCAAACAAAACTTGTGGATCTTAAAATTCTCCACAAAAGTGGTTGTTAATATTTCTTTTCTAAGAGTTGCCATTCCTGGTAGTCACATTATACATGATATGCACACATTTCTACGCCACATGTGAGGTAGTGTACTCGGCGCGTTTTTTACCGTGGTTTCCCCTGTAGGCATGCTCCACTAACTGACAATTAGGATATTTTATGGGATTAATACCCTTTAAGCACTAGATATTACCTTATTACTGATATTGTACTTAACTGGTCATTTGAGCAAGACTGAGCTTAGCAATTGGTACAAGTGGGAGAGAACACAGCAACCCAACTTTTTTACAGCTACATTTGGTACTATAACTTTTTTTGCAATTGTAAAAAAATGTTGAGGAATTCTTCTGAAGCAGGTGGGAGTAAAGTTTCAGTCTAGTCTTCTGGGTTCAGTTGATTTCATTCATGTTTGAACTTGATAGAATAATAGATAGAATAGATGATTTCCAGGACTATTATCAGAATCTTGAATTTGTTTTAGTTATAAATTTTACATTATGTGTACATGTTCATTTCACCAATATCAATAGTATATCTGGAGCAAATCATTATTCAGTGTAGTGAAATAGTTTAGAGGAATTGCTACAATATTTGTTAGTTTAACAAGAATATTAGGTCACTAAAACATTTGCTACTATCTGTTCGTAACAAGGGACCTGAAAAATGATCGGAATTGTTTCTTATCTATCATGACAATGCATCACATCACAAAGTGTATTAGCAAGTTTTTAAATGCTAACATTCACACGAACGTCTTCCACTAGATCTAGCATCAATCCATTTCTAGTTGTTCCAGAAAGTAAGATAGTTAAGAAAGCATTTTGTTACTATTTCGGATATTACAAAGATAGCAATAAAGAAGATAAAATATGTTCCAGAAAGAGCATTCGAGAACTAATTTCAGTCATGTATCTAACATTGGCATATACGTAAATTCATTACAGTACTTTGTTGACGATTGATTTAAATTATACATTTTCACATTGTTTTAAGTTCGTTGTATTTTTTATCACATATCGTATAGATATGTGAACATAAACTGTATATGCTATGATGCATGTTGCTCTACCGACATTATTATACGCAAATTCATATTTAAGAATTTTTCAACCAGTCAATCACAAATTCGAAGAATTTAAAAATTGGTTCACCAGTTGCAGTGATACACCTTCGACCCAATTTTCCTATTCATATTACCTTTCCATTCAAACAGTACTATTGAAGGTATAAAAATCGTACGAAAAACCGTTCGTTTCCCCTTACACTTTTCTCCCCGATACGACGCGAGGCACAGCTGACGTTATGTTAGCGTCTCTACCGAGAAATTCGACGTAGTGACGCTGAACGGAAGTTTTGTCTCTCGTGAACTGGCGTCGTGAGAGTCTCGTTTGATTCTCTTAAACTCCCGTTTGCGGAAGTTCAAACATCGACTCAGTTTTTGTTCATTTGTCTGTTCCACGGACGCCGAGTTTTTCAGTGATTTGGTAAGTTATTCATTTTATTATAAATTTTATAGTAAGATAAAATGCAATAAAAATGATAGTGTTTATTAATTGGGTAGATATAGAATCAGGTACGATATATTCATCAAAAGGAAACATATCCAAATATGTTAATAATAACGCATGCTCTTTGGAGCTCAACTACCAAAACCAACTCATTTTGTTATTTGTATTTTACTTGAAAAAGCCTATTCAGTAGTTGAATGAGAAAATCACTGATTAAGTCAAACAAAGAATTGATGGAAATCAAACTATACTTCACTTTTTGCAAAAAAAAATTGAAAAACACTCACGTCACCGCAGCTACAAATTTTGCTGGTTTTTTGTGCCGCCTATCTACACCGAAAATTTCTGAGACTAATTATAGAATAAAATAATTCCGAAACTCGAAACACTTCATTTACAAACAAAGTAGTGGAAATGGGATGATATATAGTTCAAGATATATTCAAAACCATCTCATTTCCTCCCACCCCCATATGAACCCTGATAAATAAGATTCCAATTGATGTCTCGTTGTCCCCCTATATGACTTGTTTCTCCATTCTCTCAACTTTTGGTCGATCAGGATCAATGGAATTGTATTAGTAGTGAAAAAACTTATATATTTCCACAATACCACATGTTCATCTTCCTTCTTGTATGGTTTCCTCTTCACATCCAAGACACGTAATTCAAGGATATTCTTCTTCTTCCAGTGCCTGCTTCATTCTAATGAAGGTTGGAATCCTTTGGAATTCCTCACGATCGTCAGTCGTGCGTATTAGATTTTACGGCATCACGTACATGGAACTAATCTCGAAAGTTTTTCAAACATGAAAATCTTTTTCTACCCAGGCCGCGCCTGCCTTCTATCTTCCCTTCCATGATCAGCTGTAACAAAGCATATTTTTGATTTCTAAAAATGTGTCGAAAGTAGGAAGCTTTCCTTCTGTTTACAATGGTTAATATTTCTCGTTCTCTGTTCATTCGTCTTAGCACCTTGTCGTTGGTCACCCGATCCGTCCATGGTATTTTAAGGATCCGTCTAAAGAGTCAGTTTTCAGAGCCTTCCACCTTATGCATGCTGGAGTCCTTCAAAGTCCATCTCTCAACACCATAAAGTAGGGTAGTCAAAACATAACATTATGTTATTCTCCAGCGTGTTCTCAGGTTAAGGTCAGTACTTGTGAGAAGCGACTTTAATTTAAGAAACGAACTCCTGGCTATCTATATCCTTGTCTTAATTTCTTCATCTGGTTCCCACTCGTCATTCAGCCAGCTTCCCAAATACTTAAAACGGTGTACTCTCTCTATGGGTTGGTTATTAATAATAAACAGCGACACATTATTAATACTAGTTTCCGATATTACCATGAGTTTCGTTTTACTGTAGTTCATTTTAAGTTCGGTCAAGGATATAATGGTTTCATTCTATAACAATTGCATTCGATAAATGAAGGTGATTTCCATGGAATTTAACGAGAAGCTCTTGCACGAGCAGTATTATATATCTCAAATCTAAACAAAATTGATTTCTGCAAATTTCAAACCAATTCCTGAATTCCACTTGTCAACACGTTTCGATTATATCTCCTCTTTTTCTATTCTTGGCAAATTCAAAATCAGAATTTTCTTAGTAATGCAAAATGGTGTCAAAATTTAACAATCAAAACCAAAATTGAGCAAACAAAAACAAAGTTTAGCAAACAAAAAGACACATTCTTGAAATCGAGGATGCTAATATTAGAAGTAATTTCTTATTTCTTTGACAAATGGAGGAAAAAATGTTACTTCTTCTTCTTCTCGTGCCGTCTTCTCATTGAAGGTTGGCGACCACGTTTTCAAATGCGTCTCTGTCCTTCGCAACATGAAACAATTTTCCGACGTTGAGATTTGTCCTTTCTCTTAAGTTACGGAGCCTACAAAAAATTTTAACAACCACTTTAATTTCAGTATCAGTGATATAAACTTTTTATTGGATCCCTCTTTTTCTCAACATATTCATATTTAGAATATATATTAGTTATCTAGAATATATAAAAGAAAGTCGCATTAGTTACCCTATTTAAGCATAACTCAAGAAAAGCCAATACGATTTGTCTGAAAATGTGTAAGAAGCTAGCTTAGAACTAGGAGACGGACATTTCTGTGGAACGTGACATAAAACTTGGTATAACAAAACGGAGCAAACAGAAAAATGGAAAAGTAATTTTATCTAGGGTTAAGTTTGATTGAAAATATCAAAATTAGAAATTTTGAAGTTGACCGTTTGATGTGCCGATATCATCATTATCAATGACGATCAAATCTTCGCCAACAAAGCCCTTATTCGAAACATTAGGAGGGAAAACTCTGAAGAAGAACAAGAAATTGCATGTGACAAGCGCCGAGTTAGTATGGCTCGACGCCGTGTTTCTCAATCACAAGACCAAAGCGAGGCAGCCTGCGGAACGGCTCGGTTGGCAATGCGAAAACTTCGAGCAAACCTCAGATCTCATATAAATTTCCTACAAGTATAAAAAGAAATTCATAAAGTACTTATTTGAATCTAGTAGGGTTTCGATACGATTGAAACCTGATTACTGCTTTCGCATTGGGCCGATGGACGTTGTTTGCGAATATTGTGGCGCATTGAAGTTGTACCTTGAAATACTAAAATTTTAGTACCTTAGTGGGAAAGTAAAATTGTTATCAATGTTCATATTCATAAGACAAATGATCCATGAGGTAAGAAGTTTATAAATGAAATTTGGAATTGCCAAGATGACATAACTCGTTTAAGTCTTCTTTTTTTATTGTATCATGCATGGCGTTTCCAATGTTCCCATTAATTAATTATTTAAGGATCGGATTATGTCTTAGTTAATGAAATTTCATCAAGAATACTATCACAATTTAGTTTTATATTTCCATTTTTATTCTACAAATTAAACTAACTGACTTTTTTTAAGACACTGCCCGAAATTTTGATACAGAGTTGGTAACACTACGGTGAGGCATTTTCAGTCATCGTTTGTTAACATTAAAGTTAAGAAAATTGGGTTAGATTAGGTTATTATTATTATACTGTATTTCATTTATAACCTCAACTAACTATGAAGTTAACAGTTTATAAGTATTAGATAGTTAGTACTAATTTGCACCCAATATAACCTCAGTTCTAAATTATTTAAAGAAAGGCTTCTTTTACTGGAGTGGAGGCACTCCTCGCAGCTCTTTCCGAAGGCGCGGACAACTCGTTAATACGTTTACAATATATACTGGTCAGCATTAATTCACATTCGACATAATCTTCAGCTTTATCTTTTTGTTTAAAAAAAATGAAGGGAGGTCCGTAACTCATTATCTAAGTTCACTCCAGTTACTTGTAATGTTCAATAAAATTATGTGCATCGATTTATTTATTGTCAATAAATCGAAAAAAGCAGAATTCAATTCAGGATTAGGAATCTTATGTATGCGAGAGCTGAGTACAAGCACACTAAATTTAAAATATAGAAGAAGTTACAGTAAAGTTCGATGTCATACAACAAGTATCATCCATGTTCTCATCAAGCCAAACTGTTCTCGAATCTCAGGGTAGCCAACATTGTCATGCCCATGACAACTCATTTTGAAAAAATACGAGTGACACAGACAAATTATTTGACATACTCATGCACAACGCGTTCACGTTGCATTTATTTATGAACATCTCCATAAATTAGTTTTATTTATTATAATAGAGCGTTTATAGATTCATATATCATCTATTTCCTTCGTGAGAATTGTTTTTATCGCATGAGATACCGTTTTTATAGCTTACGTGTTTTTTTATTTCCACACTCAAATCAAACCAGAATCACTTTTAAACGCCACAAATCAATGTCACTAAATTTATTATACTGGGTATACCGCAAAAATTCATGGAATTGAATTCTAATAGTGATAAAAAATGTTCCAAAGTCAATATATTTGCACGATGATTCTATGAATTTATACGGATTCGGTCACAAAAAATCTTCCCTCTCAATATTCGAAAGTATTCTTTAGCTTTAGAAGAAATGCTCGAGTTTGTTTAGAGGAAAAGACATGAAACAGCATCAAGATTAATTTTTTAGATGTGATGGCACTTAGATTGTTTTCACAAAGGAATTCATAATCAGATTGAAGAGCAAGGTTGAAATAGTTATTTTTCTACGACCGTGCGTTTTAACCCACTTTCGCGCACGCATTTTAGTTTCGAAAGTGTCACTTTCCCGCACTTCGCGCTGTAACATATATAGTTTTCTCCTAAAACATATAGTTTGCCAAAACTGTACATACCTGACGTATCTCTTCGACCAATTATTTCAAGTATTCAAACTCCTCTTACCTCATTATCTGATCAATTGAAAATATTTCGACAAAAATTTCATACCAAAACAAACACTATATTAAAAACACATGGGACTTCTAAGAAAGAAAGAAATATATTGTTGCGCTATGGGTGCTTATAAATTGTTATAGCACAATTAGTGATGGAAAATCTTGAGAAAGCTATCCCAAGCAAACTTGACATAAATATTTCACTTTCCTCTATGTCACAATAAAGATCAGTATTGAAAGTTTCGCTGATTAGATCTATATCCAGCTATCAGATGCTCAGCTCAAAAAGCAGAACTGCATTGAAATGAAATAATTAACCGGAAAAAATGATAAACAACATATTCCAGAAAAGGATAAACAGATACTACAATCAATTGAGAGACATAACACAAACTCAACATTAAAACATAAAACATTTTCTCTCATCATATGTGGAAGGATTCTTCCAACAACTATCTAATTATGTCAGTAAATATGATAATAGGTTTAGTCATAAAGGACATAATACATTATCCGAATATTTCATTAAACTAAACTAAAATACCAAAAATAAAGGAAGTAATATTATATATCTAGTACCTAGTACTAATTGTGACGCTATATACATAAGGCAGACATCGCAGCATTTGGTAAATAGACTCGAAGGTCATCAAAACGATGAAAAAAATAGAACTGCAGTATCAAACCACGAAATATCAGAAAAATATACATTTAATTATAAAGATTCAAAAATTCTTGAAACGGAATCTAATACACGAAAAATTGTCAGAAATGGTTCACACACATAAAAATGAGAAAGCTATCAATGATAGATAAGGCCCAAATAATTTTAATTGAAATTCACAACTATTTTGTAAACTTTAAAAAAACTACGAACAATTTGAGAGGTGGCTGCTGCATATTTTTGAGATATATAAACTGAGGAAAAAATAATTTTTCTTGTTAAAACCTGTTTCTATTTTCATTTTATTTCTATCATAATATTCACGATATAGGTGATCTATTAATTAATATAAATACGCAAATTTTAGAATAGAAGTGACTTATAATCTAGACGATTTAGAAACAAAATTATATAAAAACATATCTTTATCACAACAATTTTTTATTATCTAGACTCTAGAGAATATACGAAAATTTATATTTCAATAATTACTGAAACTACTTTGATGATCGCAGATGTTGATTTTGTCAACTTACCAGAGGTTCCCCAGCTGAATCTAATAAGTTTATTTATAAACGAATATTGTCATTTCTTTATACAATTTTCGTAATTATCTGGCTTTAATTCAAAATGTGTAATAAGGTGCATCACGGATAACCAGTCACGTACCCAAAATAATTTTTCAAATATAGATTCTAAAGACATGTATCATACGTAGGCATTCAATTACTTTACATAGAGTTGTGCTAAGTATTTTAATTTTCAACAGTATTTCCAACGAGACGGATACTTATATTGAAAATATGATAACATATTTTGTGTTTAATTGTAATTTATGCAACAGGTGCATAAAGTGATACTTTTTGTCAGAAATGAAAAGAAGACCCTTTATTTATGTTGCATACATTTTTTCTACAGCGCTCTACAAAAAAATAAAAGTTTAGTTTAGAATAGCTGAACCATAGTGTAGAGGACTTGTGGATATTATTTTGTTTCCGCCATTCTATAATTGTCTTTTCGCGATTTCTGCATGAGTAGATATTTCAAACTCGGAATCTTCACTTTACATCTTAGTAATAGAAAGCCTCTACCAAACTAAGATGAATCAAATTAATGATTAAATTCGAATCAGTTTATCAGCTCTCATTTCAGAATCAAAGGTGACTTGGTATGTCTTTTTCAATCAACGATGTTAGCTTATGGACAGCGTGAAATAAAGTTAACGTTATGGCACTTTTTTAAAGCTTTATTACTCTTTCCACCATAAACAACCGCTCTAAGCGCTACAAACTGGTGAAAGGTACTTTGAAGAAAGAATGTAGAAAAAATATTTACTTTGATTGTCCTAGTCAATGCATTCTAAAAGAACTTCGACTACAGAAAGCCATTACTAAAAACAGCAGCAATGGCACCTTTCTTAGGTTAAGTTACTTATAAAAAAGAAAAAAGGAAAAAAAGAGGAAAATATCTTATCCTCCAAGCTATTTCATAATTCAAAAATGACAGATTTAAACACAGAATTCTACATCCCATTTGTTCAGGAAATTCTGAATAGTTCCATTATAGTGATATTTTGATTAAATAGATTCTAGAAATGTTATAGACAATACAATTCTAGTTCACATTTGTAGAAATATGCTGAGAAATGTGAGATGTGAACAAGAGCCGCTTGTAATTGTTAATAATAAAGCATACATTAATGATATTAATGATAAATAATAATGTATATAGACTACATACCTGCAATACTAAATTTTGAAGCCACCTGGTATTCAGATGGATCCAGGATGAATAGCTTGATTTGAATAACAACTGCTACAACAGCTTTCGCAATTTTGTTTTCCAAAAAATCATTTAGATCTTACATTACAATTACAAAATTTACGATTACAAAACATTACAAAACTTGAAAATTGATCCATCTTAAAGAAAAAGTGTTATTTATTTTTGTTGACTTTTCAACATAAAAATGTGCGGGTATTGTGATAAGAGGAAGAACCGTGGTTTTGTTGTTGGTTTTATTAACAATTTTCCGTTTTCCCCTTCACAATCCGTCAACTTCCAATTTCCTTTTATGAAATCTTATACTTTCAACATTTGTCCAATGTGTGTTTTACATTTTCCTCTTCGTTTGCTTTCTTGAGTCTTGATTTTTATAAGTATTTAGCCATCTGTTATCTCTTATCCTTCCGAAATGGCAATATCCGAAATATCTTTTTTTTAGCATGATTCTCATAAAGTATTTAACGATTTCTTTATTTACCTATCAACATAAGAATTTTCATTAAATGTGGTTTCATCTCCAAATAAAACATAGACGAGAAAGTCTCTCTGTTGATCAACTTTTTGTAAAGCCCACCAACAAAATGCTTTTTTTTTAAATCAATTGCAGTTAATTCCTGTTACAAGTTATTGTGGTAAGGGTGCGGTTTGTTTTTCACAAGATTTCTTTGCACTCTCAATTATCTCAGTTATTGTTCGCTGGATATACTCCTTACACTTGTGTGTTGGCTTCTAATCGTTTATACTTTTCATAATTAACTGAGGCCGTGAGATTTAATCGCTCCATGCAATTTCTCCCAGCTTGCTTTTGTAGGTTGCCGCCTTTCAGGAAAGCGTCTTTGGTATGGCTCTTGCTTATAATAAGACGATTTTTTTGCATTCTCTCAAGATCGAGATCATATGAATCATTTCATCACTAGTGAAATTCATTTTTGCCCCAATTCAAATTCTCAAAACACCAAAAAATGTAATAAAACATTAATATACCTATTGTCATGTATTGTATTTGCCAATATCCGCGACCGGATTCATCACATTACCCACAGATTTCTGTCTCATTACAAACTCAAAAAACGAGCTTATTCAGCGTGTTTTCCTAGATATACCGTAACAGTTCAATAACCATATTGATGGCGAAAAATAAAGATATCGAGGATCTCAATGCGACCATTCGGAATTTTCTTCCGGGATAATTGGTTTCCTTCAAATCAATCAACATCGTTATGAACCAGGATGACGTAGTCAACTATCCCACGGAGTTTTTGTATTGGGATTGCCTGGATTATCACCTCACAATTTGCAGTTAGAAGTAGGATCAGTTGTCATCATGATGGATAACATTAATCAATCTCGACTGTGCTTTGGAACAAGACTGGCTGTGAAAAAGGTGATGAATAACGTCATAGAGGCAGCAATCATAAAGGGAAAATACAAAGGAGAGGATGTCTTAATCTCGCTTATAGCGATGATTTCAACGGATTTACCATTCGATTTTAAGCGTTCACAATTTCCGGTACGTCTGGCCTTTGCGATGACCATAAATAAATGGCAAGGCCAGTCGTTGAAAGTTTGCGTAATCAACCCGTAGTTTCCCCACGCGTGTTTGCGCGTTGGAAAACCGTCATCTCTATTTATTTACCACAAAATAAAACAAAAAATATAGTTTATCAGAAAGCTTTAAATTGATTAACAGATTGTTCATAACTATGTGTGTCTGTCAATATCGAATTGAAACCTTATAAATGGCCACTATTTCAGGAAAACTCTGTTTTCTAATTGAGCAGCATCATGTGTAATTAATCGAAAATAATAATAAAGCCTCATTCATACCCAGCATTTTTTTATTCGTTTGTTTTAAGTTTATTTTATACAAAAGTTTAGGTCTTTTATTTATCGAATGAGGCAGTACGAAGTCTGCCGGGTAAGCTAGTATGCTATTAAACATAGGTTTTTTAATTTTAAAGAAATGTAACTTTGATATATGGAGACTAATGATGGCTATAATCCCTCAAATTCTCAAATTGATATCTCAAAGGACAGAGGAGGCACTGAACTTTATCACAATAATCAATCACTCTGAATACAATTTCGATCGAAATAATTCTTCTCTCAATCGAAAAACCAAATTAAAAAAAGGGAAAAAGCGATATTCATATCATGCAGGGAAAATTCAATTTCGATGATTATTAATTTAGTATCTACTTAAATAAAAATATAATTTTGCTACGATGTTCCATCTCTAATTTAAAATCTTCCCCAAAATAACCCATTCGTTATAAATCGCATGACGTCAAAGGAAATCAAACTTGATTGAGAGAGTATCAATCAATAAGTTCCGGTTGATGTAAACAGTTTTTCTGCCTTGTTTATTGAGGACAATGGTAAACAGTATTAGGTTATCAATTTTCAAATATTTTTTTCGCATTTATTCAAAAGTAACTCAGTTCTCTCTCAACAATTCTCGTAAAATATTATTAGGAATTGGTTTGTATATTTTTATCATTCAATCTTTCAATTCATTAAATAATATTCTTATCAAAGTAGTGAATTCGGTAATAGATATTTGAGTGATTTGAAAATTTAACGTAGAAAAATCCTAAAGTTGCAAGAAAATCTTTGTCTAAGTAGGAAAATTCTCACTTGATTCAATAATACTTCTGTTGCATGAAAATTAAAATTAATATTAGTTCGTTAAAATGATGTATCTATCGTAACTCTTAATGAAATATTCAGTATACTACGCTAAAACTAATTATATTTTATAACACTGCAACATATTTCGACGCTTATATGAGGCGTAAGTTTCGGAATTACTTTTATTGTTGTTGCAGGGCACGTTTTCATTATTTCTGATGAAAATATGTAAGTGAGTCATGAAATTCCGTAGATACTATTTATCGTTAATTGAATGCTGCTTCTGTCACTCCAATCAACAGTTTTATAAGTTGATAGGTCTCACTATGGCTGAATACATCCTACAAAACTTACTTCAATGTCTTCGGCTAGATTTTTCAATACCATTAGAATAATTTCTGCACTATGTTTTGAAAATTATTTGAAAGACACATATGCATAAGGTGATTAAGTGCGAGTGAAGGTTTAGGTTTTCTTGAAGTTGTTTTTAAAAACAAAAATTCACACCGTTTGGAATACCAATAAAATCTTTACAACACCATATGAGTTCTAGAAATATTGTGGATCAAATCCTTAGGGATACAATCATCAAGTTGACGGATATTGATATCTCGTTATGTCCATAACTTGTAAGTATCTATGCCCATGTGGAAAGAATAGTACTTCCGTCAAATTTGCCCAGTTAAAGAAAGTAAGAATGACGAAGCAGACATTTTCTAGTTCAAGTGAATGAGACACGTTGTTTGTCTTTCTAGTAGCCCCATGCTATGCGGTTAAAGTGTTATTTGACGCATTTGATTCTAACTAACTAACGAAGTTCTCCTTTTTGGGTCAAAATAACGCAGTCATACATTTAATCAAACTAGTATTGGCATGATTTTCAGTAAAATATAGTCTAAAGCAGCGAACTCTGGGTAAGCTCTTTGGAGTCAGCTGACAACATCATATATTGTGTATCTATTTTTGTATGACTATTAATTTGCTGATTTTCTTTGATATTTACACTGATTGACAAAGATGATCTGGGATCTGAAATAGAAGTGGGACTGGAATGTCCAAAAAGTCCAAAAAAACTTTTTTTTATTTCTCAGATCGTATTATAATCGTTGTTAGCCTTTTTCACTCTTTGGCCTATAGTTATTTTCATTCAAGATATATAATATACATCATCCTAAATGAACCGTAGTCAATTTTATACTAGGCATTCTATATTATCTTAAATCAGCCAGTTTTCATGAGTACTATCATTGGTTTGGTATTGAAAAATATGATGTGATTTAGTGTTTATTTTAAAGATTTTAATTATAACAAGTTGCGATGTTGTTTAGTTTATATATATTAGAAAAATCTTACTGCGAGTTTCTTATATAATACTATGAGATATATTTTCAAAACGTTATTCTATTACTTCTAGCATCAACTATACCGGAATTAACACTGAAATTTAGAGTTCACTCAAAAACAATGTATCAAAGATATCGTATTGTACCAATGACAAAAACATAATTTTTTCACTATATGTGTTTTCCCAATTTCAGAATCACAACTGTTGTACACTGTATGGGATCTATAGTTAATGATGTTTGAGGAATGTTTCGGAAACGGGCCATTTATCTTCAGAATCAACGAGAATGGCGGGGGACCAATGCTTTTAATGCAGGTATGATACCAATTCATACACAATATAATTATTCATCTAAAAATAATTTGGCAGCGTGGAATATGAAAATCTAGCATTTGATATACACTTTGTATATACGTTGAAATCACTTCACTTCCTTTTTTCATGTGAGGTATACTCATTTTACCATCACACCAATACTCAGAATTACAGTATTTGAGAGACTGAAGGTAAACTGTAACTAAAATTAAAACTGAAATACTTAACCTTCAGTCTCTGAAGATGAACTTGGTTATCGAAATGCGAGTCTGACAGTGTAATTATGAGTGTAAATGAATGTATGAATATCACCAACGGTTCCAGAAATTCCGAATTAGGTAACATATAAATGTTACTGGTTCTCAATGACTTCGATATCGCGTCTTATAGTGTCTTGAAGAATTCTCATTGTTCAAGTGTGAATGTGAAAAGTAAGATTTGAGTAAATGTTGTACGACTCAGCAATCCCTTCAATTGGAACAATAGAATTTTTTTTCTTCGTGTTCCGAAAAATTCCATCATTACTTTCAAAATGCTAATTCCTTCTGATTTAGCTTCACTTCCAAATCAAATTCGCAATCCATGTTATTACTTTGAAACCTAATGAAAATGTTTTCTTCAAGCTCAATTTTTTTAAAAAGCTATTTAAATATCTAAACACCTAACCGACTTCGGCTATAGCCTCAACACAATACAATTTTCGTAATTTCTAATTCATTGTGGATCCAAGGAAAAATTACTTCTTCCAAAATAGTAACAGAAATATGGTTGATATCGCTAGGCTAATAATGCAAAAATATTCTTCTTAACTATTTTTCCCATAATGATGTTGCGTTACTGAGCTATTCCACAAACATTCCACAATATTTTGGAAAAAAAAAATCATAGAATTAGAACTGAGTCGTGAATATCACACTGTCAATTAAATAACAAAACGTTATCAATAGAATGTAGTTCAAATGAGAGGTACCATTTTGCACCTTTGCAATCGGTCTAGGTACCGCGAAAAACAGGTGGGTGCTTCTCTCCCTTGGTTCCTTGTTTTTCATAAATTGATCGCGATGTATTGCTACACGGGAGAACAACGCGCGCTCCGATTGAATTTCATAGAAGTAATAATTTTAACGTCAATACTCGTCCTGTTTTTCGTTTGTATTACCAATAAAACAATATCAATCAGTGTACAAGTGTTAATTTGATTGAATCTTGAGCTAGAAACTTCGTAGCAACGGGAATGACTATTAATACGAAATGAACAGAACGAGAAGAAGAAGCGAGAAGACCGTGACGCAAGTGAACGACCCTGTGCTGTACAATCCAAGGTGGTCTAAGCGCAAACCATCAAATACTTTACGTTGAATATTGAGGTTGGGCTAAAAAGTTTAAAAAACACATCAAGAAAGTAATTAAAGTTCTACCAAAATATGGGTCAATGCGATGTTCAAGCGATCTGATAATTTGAATACCACTATAACACATGTCAATGAGACGCCACTTTATTGGTCTACACTTTAGCAAATACAGCTATGAATGTGACATAGGCACCCTCGTCAACGCACGTTACTAGATGATGGTAGTAGGGATTAGTACGGTCTTTCAAGCACGTATACTTGACTACTGTTGTCAGAGTTCTATTAAGTCTGTTACTGTTTTTACTGCATACCGAGATAGAACATATATTTTATTCTGGAGGACAGAATTTAGTACTTTGATTATTTACCGTACTAATTCACCACGCGCATATTACCCTCTTTGTCATCCGAATACTTTCTTATTTTAACTTCGTGCTTTTCGTACGTTTCATTCACTCCTATATTTGCCAAATTGTACATAGATTGTCGCCTAAAAAACAAAAGAGGTCGAGAGAAATTTCTAGTATTGAGGGATATATATCTAAAAGTGGTAGTCAGAGAACATTTCGTTATAGAATACTAATACTACAATTATTATTATAGCAATTCTTATGAGCATAACATAACCTATCGAGCATAAATTGGAAGTGAGTTACATAAGAAAAACTTAAAATTCGATAACTTCGAGCAAGTACGGTCCACACACCTCAGTAATTTTTCCAGGCTTTGAACTTGATTATACGAATAAAAGAATAACTTCTAACTAACATAGAATTTTTCACGATCTAAGAAAGTGCCTTTCTTTAATAAATATGATACAATAGAATAGACTCTACCCTTATATTTATATCTGACTATAACAGGGTCGGATTATATATGAATCGAACGCCTTTTTCCGGGTCTGTTCATTTCGAACCATAAAACAGTGTGTATTATAACATTCGATAGTGTTTTTAAAAATTTCTACCAAATAGCGTTAGTGTTCGCCCATTGAGGCAGAGCGAGGAAAATATTTTCCATTGAAAGAGACTTCAGCTGTAACGAGCTTCCCTGAAAGGACCGTTTGGAAAATTGTGAATAATTCGATAGAACAATAACTTTACGGTGTTTGAGAATTCTATTTCAAAGCATGAACAAAAGGCAAAGTATAATGGAGTCACAGCGCTTGAAAATACTCAGAAAGGAATTTCTAGAAAAAATAGATCGGAAAACCAAACGATTATACTTGGTACAACACCCATGATAAACCATTAATGGATAAGTTGATGGTTCAAAAAAATGTTACAAGACAGCTCCGTCTAAAAACTTGAAAGAATAAATATTCTACATGTCTGTTTTTAGCAGCCAAGAATATTCTGGATTCCAGCGTGGATACAAACGCGGTAGTTTTAGACGATTTTTATCAAACTACCGAACATATCGAATATACCACCAAATAGCTGAATTTTGATGGGTAATGCATCCTACCATAGTGGCCAGAAGAATAATGGAACGAAGAAGTTCTCCAAATGGGTCTTTAGGTCGGCCTTGTCCAGCTACAATGCAATTTTAAAATTTGGCGAATTCGCGCGGCGCCTTTCAACTACTTTTTATAAATGGTGGACACGCCTTTGACATTTCCCGTAGAACTTTTCATAATAACAGGCGGTTCATTCACAGTATTTGTTTTAAATAATTTCTAGGAAAGTTCATTTATTTACTCATTGTGTTCTGTTTTTTTTTTCTAGAAGTTTTTAGAATTCTATTCAGAATATATAAGTAGTTGTGAAGTGCATTTAGTTCAGTTTTAAATAAATAGTCGTAGTGAATAGAACGAATTGGTAAAGTGATGTTTATAAGTGAATTATTATAAATAGTATATAGTGCGCAAAAAAATGGAGGACGTGAGAATCAGTGTTTATTAATTCACCCCACGAATGAAAATTGTGTAAATAAATACGAAAATAGAAGACTTTTTGTGTGAACGTGACATATACAAAACTGTAAATAATTTTTCAAATAAATACGATTGTTCGAGTTGATACAGTATACACCTACTTTAAACAGTATTGTGATTGAGTTGATAAGGACGAAAGTTAAAAATGTAACCGCTGTAAACTGAAGAAATTGTATACAGCACGTGAAAAAAATTAAGAACTCTTATAGATGTTAGTACACAAATAGTTTCGAACCTACCCAAGATGGTAGCGTTAGCGAAATTGAGTATCTAGTAATAAATAAAACGTAATATATGTATCAATATATTTTTTATCATTTAGTAACTTGAGATTAAAATTTTACAGTCCCATCATATTAAAATTTCAAGCCTACTTTGATACATAAGCTAAACCATATTTACCCTATATTAAAATAAAATAAATTCAATAAAATTAAACTTTCTTTCTAAAATATAAGGAAAATTCCTGGTATTTTAATATAATAGTACAGCTCTGCACAATCCCTCTCAAATGGCCATAAATTTATGATTTTATTTTATATAGGTTTCTGTAGTGGAGGCACTTTTTTATAATGTAAAAAATACTTTACTGATGAAAAGTTACATGAGAAGAAGCTTCATTTTTTATTAATCTATGAAATAAGGAACACTAAAATTTTATCTGTACTACATTTCATCAAGACTAATATTCTGTCTTATACCCTACCATACTTCAGGCTTACGTCTATGGGTCAAGTGTGTATTCCCTCCTTTCATACATCCTTCAGTTCAAGTGAATGATCGAAGAGTAAAATCCCAATAGGAGAGCAGTCGTTAAGAACTGGGAAACAGATCTGTCGAAGAGTTTACGAAAATCTAAGGGACAGGTTTCAGGATCGAAAGCGGCGAAATGGCGGTCACTTGGACAATTTTGTTTATTATTTCAAATGAATATTTATTCAAATGAAAATGTTCTCTGTTATTCATAGCAATTCCAAAAATGCAAAAATTAATGGTCCTTTCTGTAGTACGTATAAAGTAATTCCTACTCCTACTTTTTTCCATATAAATAGTGTTTTATTGGTATATATGAATGGAGTAAAATAATAATTAAAAAGTAAATATACATTTTATTCAAACGTTTCTTCTTGAAATTTTTTTATTGTACCTATCTAACTACATAACCATCACGCAAACCTTCTAAAAGATACTCTGATTAAATGAATATCCCGTATACATACGATTTCAATAAATTTGTTAGCTACACGCAACATATAATTGTAACCTTGACGTTTTCGTATCAGGATTCCCATTGCAGGAGTTGTCAACTCTTTTATGATGGTTTGTTTCCGTTTTGTAAACTTTACCGTGCACAAAACATGTCTTAAATAGAACTTAGGTGTACTGCAATGTGATATTTTCGGAACAATGCAATTAAAAAGCGTATATACTCAGCAATTTGCAAGTTCTAGATGGATATCTCTGAAACAATGTTTAAATATAAGTTATATTTTATGTTGGTACTGATGTATGCCATGCAACGGTGGAATTTGATGTCTAAAGCTTCATTACAATTACAAACATTGAATAATTAATCACTCTAAACTTAGACTAGATAACGAATAATAACAGAAACGAACTTTGACTCTTCTACAGCAAAGAACACTGGAGGTAGACATGGTGCCAATAGCTAATAGACCTACTTCAGGTTCACCCTCCTACACACAGAAGCTTTAGTTCATCTCCGAATATCATTGCTTCATTTTGCAGCTTCGAGTGGAGGACAAATATTATTTATCAGACACTTAAGAAATTATAATTCAAAGCATCAACTTCAGAGAACTACTTCTTGAGGAATTGTAGAGAAGTCTTTAGATTGCCTGTAGACTATAGAGGATGTAACCTTCAAGGTTACGCAGTTGAAGACCCTTCCGTGGGAAGTAGTATTTGGCTCCAGTTAGAGATAGTTGGAAACACCTTCGAACTAATTCAATTCAATTAATTGAATATTAATAAAATACATTAGAAAACATCAAATACAAAGCAGAGATAAAAGCTGCAAATCTGTGGAAAGCCAATATGATTGCAGGTCTCAACTGTGGTCTAGGTTATGATGAGAGTTGTGGGGATTTTCCTGTTGATAATGCAGTGATTTAGATGTTGTTACCTTAGTTGTTAACTTCAACCTGGCAATTACAAAGCAACGAACATAAAGAGTAATTAATAGAATTCACTAAAATTGGCGTGAAAATAAATGTCTGGTATGCTCAGTAGATAAAGAGTACATTTTGAAATCGAGACTAATATTCTATTACATTTTATTCTAATAATGTTAGAAGTCCATAAAAGTTGATGTTTTTTGAGGTTAAAAGTGGCTATAAAACATGAGTGGCTACTGTGTCATAATAATTATTTAACGAAATAGAAAAATTATTCATACTAAGAACGTAACAAGCTGAGTGACATGTTACAAGGGAATATATAAAATGAAAATCAAAGTTTGTGCCTCTGAAAAGAAAAAATGACAATACTTAAAATATTCAGTAATAAATTCATAAGAACGGAGGAAAGAACAATCTCATCGTGCAATTATTTCTCTTTCAGTTTGACATACTATAGAAACAGAAAGACGGTCATTAGATGTTAATATCCTCAATATCTTTACACCCACAATGAATAAAGTTAATATTCAAATACAAAAATTTTTTATCATTCGAAAAAGATATACATAGGGTCACAATAAGTTTCACTTCAAAGTAGGAAAAAGAGAGAGAATGCAATGCTCAATCTATCCTTTCAAGACCACTTGTAATGGTTTTTAACCTTGAATGTTATAAAAAGCCAATATGAACTTAGTTGAACTGACGTGAGGACGAGGTTGATAGAAATTACAATAACAGATATAATATATTATATCTGTATTATACATTTAAAACTACGATGAGGAATTTATGTAAACATACAATTTGTAGAGCTGAAAAAATCGTGAATTTTTTGTTATTAATCTCAGAAGATCATAAACAGAAACCATATATAAATGGTTATTATAGTTGTATATATATATATATATATATATATATATATATATATATATAACAGAAGGATTATGTTTTGTTTACAAGGCGGCAATTTTTTCATTTCTTTTTTAAAATTCATTCACAGTATGCTGTAACCTTTTTGTTTAATCAATTTCCAATAGTGTTTTCATTTGTTGACGGTAAATTATTAAAGTGTATATAATCGGGTCTCTAGCAGCCAGAGTACTAGTAAATGATTTAATATCAACAGTTTAGTGCTTCGAGCATAGTTTAGTGTATTTTGTGTTAGTGCATAAATAAATAGGTAATTGAGAAACACTGTGTGTACAAATTCACATTTTGGAACTGATTTGCTGATTTAACTATCTCAAATAAGCTCATAAGAAAAGAAGAAATAAATAAATGGAAGAAATATATTATAAAACATATCTGGAAAATACTTGGAAAGAAAATAATCTGTTATTCTTATAGGTGTCGAGAATTCTGCAAGTGGTATGTTTTCAAATGGACACCATGTATATAATGGTGTCGTCAGCTTGAAGAAAATGTTTCAAAAATAGGTCATATCCCGCCCATAGAAGCATAGTAAAACATTTCATGTCAAAGGACGATTATATGTACAAAGAAATTAGTTACGTTAGTCATTTTCATTAAGATGACGTTTTATGGTATGTATTGTAAATTTATGGCATAGTTAATGGATGTCTTGAAATTAATTCTAAATATAAACCGTTTATCTAGACATCTATATTAAATTAAAATTTCATTAGTTATATTTAACTTATTCTGAAATTATTTTTCGTAGTTTCTGGAACAAATATGATATGTAGGATTTTCTTTTGCACACGCGCACTCGTTTATATGGTTTGTGTATTTATTGATATTCTGTTAATAAATTATCCCGATTTTAGATCTCTATCAATTGAAATACTGTTTAAATGCAAATAATATTGAAGATTCTACTACTTTCAGTCTTTATCAAAATATTTTTATAGGGACTGAGAAGGTCATGTTTCTTCATCATGTCTTCTTCATTATGCCTGAAAATTTTGAGACAACCCCTGTTTAAATCAATATTCAATATACAATTATCACTTAGTATTTAAAAAGTGTATTATTATTATTAGGAATAGGAGGTTGCCAGGACTGAATATTTTTTCTCGAAAACCTGAATTGAGACCAATGCACTATACTGTCATATTTAATAACTAATTTATTCCATTGGAACATCTATTATACGGCATAATGCGGCACTGAGTTGCACAAAGCTCCTTCGATTAGAAAACTACCAATTTTGCTATAAGAAAATATTCCGTTTATGGCTGATACGTCCACTCCGTTCCTGACGCACTTACGGTAAAAAATTAATCAAAAAACTTGTCCACTGGTATAGATCGAAAAGCCGGCCCTAATCCAATATGTTGCTGAAGCTATTTGGTAGACGCGCCAGGTAATTCTTTTGGATTCTGGTGACTTCGTGTTTTTAAAGAGACAATTTCTAAGAAGTAATTTCTGCTTGTTTACGACAAACTAGAGATTTGGGAGTTGAGGTTTCTAAAATGTGATGATTGATATTAAAATAAACTTTGAGTAACTGAACAATTTGATCACATCGGATCAGTGATAAGTCAACTAAAAAGTGTATTTGAATAAATTAGTTGTTAAGTATAGGTGAATAGTTTAGCGTGTAATTGTTAGTTAATAGTAGATGTATAAATAAATTACGTAAGTATGTATGTATACATTTATTTCACCCGTGTTGTGATTAAAAACTCTTTAAATGAAGAAGAGCATGATAAAATCATAAATACTTAGTTTCCAAAGAACTGAACTTATCTACCTCCCAAAAAGTTTATTATGCCCTTATTGAGTCGAAGCTCCGATATGCCCTTCCCTTCTGGGTTACATGTGGTGCGACTCAATTTAAACGAATCTTCAAACTACAAAACAAAGATGTTAGATATTTTCTCGGATTAAACAGCAGGGCTCACTGCTGGAACTTACGGCTATCCACTTAGGAACGTGGATCACGACCTTTGCCTACCTCCTCCACGTGCAGAATTTGTTAAGGGCTCATTATTTTATAATGCAAAAAAATGCACAATCATTTGCCAGTTGAAATCAAATCGGTGACTTGTATTCTAGTAATAATATTTAATTCCAAACATGCTGCATACTGGTTTAATTATTGCTATGTACTTATATACTAATTATTAGCTATTACTTATAACTATAATTTTGTTACTCATTGTGGTTTTCTTCTGTATATTGAAATTTTATTATATTTGTATCTTTGTTTAGTTATTTATATGTTTGTTTTTCAGTTTTTATAAGCGTTTCTCTATCAAAGTTACATTTTTTCGATGGAAACACCCTATATTTTATTGCATATTTGGAATTAGCTTGACTTCTTTAATATAATAATAAAGGAGTGTGACATGTTCTACAAGGTATTTAAAAAGATATAACCAATTTTTCATAAAAATCGTCCAATACCCTGTACAATAAGAGAGAATTTGGAGATATGTTGCGGCCAAAGCATTCAATTAGTGATAAGAATTCTGCAAAATTATTTATTTCCTTAATATTCATTGAATTTTATACGGGACGAATCAAAATATCAATACATTATTTTCTTTCAAATGAATCACCCTGTATTTTATGTGAGTATGGAAAAGTTTCACCAACATAGCTACTTCTTTTTTCAACAAGCACTTCCTATGAGTTTTCTATGCAAAACAATGAGTATGTATCTGTATCTAATCATTTAACAATTAATTGTAAGTTGACTATGTAAAAACACCCGATAAGATATAATTACTAATTTGCGAGAGAAAAGCTTTTACAAACAGTCAATTAATATCTCCTAAGCAATTTTTCTATCAATTTATTACAGGTCTGTCTAGAAAGAGGTTGGCGAGAGTACAACGGTGATACTGAAAGCTGGAATCTGTGGTGGAGAACTTCGGGGTTTCCTATCAGCCACCATAGAAATCTATATGCTTGGCAGGTAATAATTCCTTTGAACTTTCAAGAATACGAGATTGGATGAATCAATTTTAGCGAGTAGAATAACCTCCAACATTATTAGTTCATTCAGAGTTCTGAAAAGAATTTATTATCAATCGTATTTAAATAATTATATGAGTGTCAAATTGACAATTTGTACAAGGGTGGTTTCACAACAGAATATCAATTTAACTAGACACACTCTGTCCACAAAGTTTTGCCACTGACATAATCTCTTCATATTTAAAATTTCGGAAGTATAGTCATGTGAATATGGCGGACGAAGCAATAGCTTAGCTTGACCTGTGTATCTACGAGTTGGGTGGAATATAGCCATGAAAGCAAGTTCAACGAATAAATTCCATGTTTGTGACAGTATTTTTGTTTCTGGGGGTGTAGCGAAGATTTATCTACTGTCAAATACCAACGGGACTTGAAGTTCATATGAAAATATATATTAGTTTGAATTTTCCATATGATCGAGCTATTAATCAGCATTAAGCAATCACGTTACTAACTATATAGATTAATTCCACATTGGTAATCAATCAAGCAAAATAATGTGAAATACAGTAGTGGAGAAGAAGTGACTGATTCTGAGATACCTACTTTGATGATTTTTCTTCCCTCAGAATGAGATAATACAAGATATCACAAAGCAGGAGAACATATCCTATAAAACGCAACGAAATATGAGGCTCTTTCAAAAAAGAACTTGAAAGAAATTAGGAAATAAGGATTTTCTCAACTATATTTTACGACCTAATTAGTGCACAAATCCGATTAACGAAGTGGTGACGTTGGATGCTATGGACTTAATTTTGTCAAGCCACATTAAGTCCATTACGAGCAGCACTCTGTCTCTAACAATTACTTATTAGGCTCACATTAATGAAACTGATATCTTTTCATATGTTAAAATAGCTTTTCTAAGCCTGGTATTTTGTTTATTCATTTTTTATTTTTTTTCCGAAGGTTGTTGAACTAATTGTAATGGATTCGAAAATATTTGTGTCTTAAACATGTCATGCACTCAAATTGTTGGCTTTTCTTTTGTACCTGCAGAAATAAATCATTAGACTAAGAAGAGCTGACCTAGGTAACCTCTCCATTGATCCACGTCTTCCAATTCACCTTAAATAATGCGGTAGTACAATAACTTGCTGAAACCAAATAATGGGATTCAAGTTTTCTCCATCATTTTAATTTGGTAATGCCGCAATTAGGTCTAGAAGCACGGCCATACGAAGACATTTCAAATAACACTCGGCTGTTGAATTCCACACAAGAGTAAAGATCAAGAAACGTTTCCCTGACGATTCCTACCAAGCATCAAATTGTTATGACACTGTGTGTGTTCTTTCCTGATTCCACTAATGATTTTTCCGAACCCATTAATAACAATCGTTTCAATTCACTATACCACTTAAACAAAACGTCGCCTGCAACCTGAAAATATTATACTATATATAATATTAAGAAAATTTGGATTTTCTTACAATGCCTCTCACGAAATTTCAGACGTTCATTCCTGAGAGTTAATGAACAAGTTGGGATTTGTATAGGTGCAGTTTATCTTCATAAAACGTTGATAACAAATAGTTGACAACATTTCGTTGTAAAGCAATTTCTGTTGTGGTTGCGTAAGGTTTGTATTCTTACAACTGCAAAATATCGAGCTCTAAATCGTCGCTTATTTCTAATCTTCCAAATTTTCAAGCATTCTTCACATTCTCGTTTAAATTTAGCAATATTTTTGCTAAGTGTGTAGCTAGCTAGGAGGTTCTTCAAAATGACTTCTATTAAATAAAGCATATGCTTCTTCATGACTTCGAAGTATCATTTATTGGTATAGATTGGTGCATATGAATCAAGCGTTGTGTGTGTTTTATTCATTTATTTGCTGATAAAATGTATTTTTCAGTATATCAATCACATTCCAAAAGGATCTTCAATATGTAGGAAAGACAATCTAGTAAGATATTTAAGGTGTATGAGGAAAGTATATGGTTCCATATATGATTTCAGGTAAGTTCGAGAATTACTTAATATGAGATTTTTTTTTGTACATCTAGCTCTGAGTCATCCAATTGAAAAAAAGTGCAAATTGAAGGTATAGAGATACATCAACTGTAATAGAAATTTCCATAGACCTAATATTAGATTGAGTCAGGTATGGAGCTCTTTAAGTGAGTTCAAACTGCTGATAGAGAAAGAAAAATCATTCTTCATTTTTCTCTACTTTATTTTAATTGGGTCGCCTTTGAGAGGTGCGAACATCAAGAGAGGAAATTAATAAGTTTTTATTTGAATGGCGAGTGGAAAGAGATAGAGAGTCGTAAGCCGATGCTGTTTTTCTCTTCCAATAGTACAATTATTCCACTTACATAATAATTAAATTAGAAAATTCAAATCAACCCAAGATACTTCACAATCCATCTTGTGGATATATTCAGTGTAATTTCTTTTCTCCATTATTTTCCATAATTTCAATATGCATTTTACTTTTAAACAACTTATTTAATTATTTCAGCCCACATGGATATAATTTACCCTTAGAATATACAAAATTAGCAGCCGAATGCAGTAGAGCAAGATCGCATAGTAAGGATGATGTGAAATACTTTGAAGACAAACCAATTTGGATATGCAAACCCGTGGCTCAGAGCCAAGGACGAGGAATATTTTTATTCAGGGTGGGTATGCACTTTACGTGATTAGAGATTCATAATTATTTCAATTTTCAAAATTTTTACTGACTCAATTCGTTTAGTTAATGCTAGATATTGATAGATAGTCAGCACAAACGATAAAAGAAAATAGGTAATATATTCAAAACGTGAAAGTAGCTCAAGAGTTTGAAAAATGTACAGAGAAGCTAATTATTTAGAATGAACCCAAAGCGATTTCAATATGGAATAGGTATAACATTTTAGATAGATGATTTCATAGAATTTAATCCGAGTGAATAAATAAATTCATAAAAAATGTTCTGCCAGATAGCCGAAACCACTTTATTCGAATATTCGTTTAAAGAAGAGCGAAGAAGAACAATTTGTGATTCATTATATCGTATGGGTTATCAGAAGAGGAAAATGATACAAAAACATCTAAAAACGGGGAAAATAAGATTTAGGTACACGAAATATTCAAGAAAGGATTCCACACTGAAAATTGTACTTAAATTCACAATTATATTTTAAATTGCATGAATATATTTTTGAATACTTTTGAAAAAATCTATCACGTGTTGCCTTTGTGGCTCTATATTAACGAAGTTAATACATTTTGTTTCAGAAGCTTAGTGAGTTAAACTACGATACCAACACAATAGTTCAACGATACATAGAAAAGCCTCTATTAATCGGAGGCTACAAGTTTGATTTAAGACTGTACGTATGCATTCCTTCATACCATCCCGTTACTATCTACATGTACAGAGAAGGTCTAGCAAGATTTGGTACTGATAAATTTAGTCTCAATGATCTTAGAAACCCGTTTAGACACTTGACGAATTCTTCCATTAATAAATTGGGGCCTGGGTATACCGAAATGAAAGACCGAGTTGGTTCAGGTAATACAGTTTATCTTTTTTATTTAACTGAAAAGTTTTTTGCAATTGCAAGGCATTTTTGCCTTCAAAGACTAAACATTTTGTTTGTCATACACAAATACGCACACACACACACCCATGCACACTCACGCATACACACCCACGCACACCCACACACAAATATGAAGATTCTCCGAACTGCCCAACCTGAGAGGGGCACGTCTTTCTCATATACCCGCACTTCAACATGCTTTGTCACATCTGGGAAGCTGAAATAGGAGTAGGAGGGATGACTGAAAATATATTATCAACGTAGACTGGTCAGCAACGAGCACGTCCGCCGCTAAGGTGTTGAGGAAAATTCGCTCTGAAGAGATGAAAAGAAGGAAGGAGCAAAATCGAGACTCAGGAAGCAAGTGATGGAAGAGCAGTATAGGTTGATCC
Source organism: Diorhabda sublineata (assembly GCF_026230105.1). NCBI lineage: Eukaryota > Metazoa > Arthropoda > Insecta > Coleoptera > Chrysomelidae > Diorhabda > Diorhabda sublineata. The sequence goes on along the minus strand of NC_079474.1, from coordinate 6,951,653 downwards.
TACCTCCGCGAAGTAATGCATAACGGTTGTCCCGCGGATGAATGAGGGATCAAAGATAGAGTGGGTTTTTTACAATAAGCCCTGAAGATAAGTAACAGTATTTTGTACCAAAACTTGTATAATAAAAAAACAGACATACACAAACAATTTTCTCATAACTAGTGAGTTTGAACTTCATAAAATTAGGACTGGTCAGCTCCATATTGGATATAAACAATTTTCGAAAAAATCTGAATTTTGAGTATACTGAATAATTTTATCTATTTCTGTATTGTTTTTTCTATTACGAGAATGGAATGCCTATTTTGTATGCCTTTTTTCTACCTTACGTTGGGTAACTTGAAATTTGTGGATCGTTCTTTTCGCATACATGACAAAAATTTATATTAACGATTATCAAAGCCTGGAACTAAATATGTATTTCAGGTTGTAAGTGGACTTTACGCCAGCTTAGGAGATACTTTCAGCAAGCAGGAATTTTAGATTGGTTATTATGGCAACGAATCACATCCTTGGTTATACTAACAGTCTTAAGTCATGTTAATCAAATTCCACCGACTGTTAATTGTTTTGAATTTTTTGGTTTCGATGTACTCATCGACAGTTCTCTACGGCCTTGGTTGTTAGAGGTAAGTTAGTATTTTGATTTATCTATTCATATAACCAATAATAGCCTACTTGCCTATTTGAAGTAATAAGCAGGGATTTTAGTCTTCTGCTCAGCAATATTAAACTTTTTAAATTTGTTATAATCATAACTGAGAAGATTGATTTTTAAGATGTAAAATTTTGATAATTTCTCTATCTCAAAAGTTTAAAATATAAATTCAAAATGCCTATTACTCACATAATATGCGAATATTAATCTTTTAATTTTTATTTGAAAAGTCTTAGGATGCTTTGTTCAGTAATGGCATAATTATTTCTATGGAGTGAACTTAAATTTCTGTTAGAGAATTTTCAGCTTCTGTTTAGAATAATTAACAAATAAATTCCAAAAATTGCAAAAAAGATGTCATTCGATTTGTATTGTATCTAGAAAATTTGAGGAAAGGTCCGTGAAGGCGATGGAAAAATTTCAAATGTTATAAATAATTAAGTGGAGATTAATTTTTTCCAATATCTCGAAAAATAATGGATTTTTTTTGAATTTTAAACGAAGATCAAAAGAAAACAGTAAATTTACAAGTTATGACTTCTCAAATAATATCAAAAAAATATAAATTTTTCAGAAAAATTTTTAACTTCACCAAGAGAAAAAAATCTAACGTTTTAGTTCAATAATTACTGATGTTTTTATGTTAACTCTCATTTAGGAAAATCCAATCTTCCACTTTAACATTCTTCATATCTTTATAAACCTACTGAAATATGAAAAGTATAAAATATACTAAACACGAAATCGTTACAGAATGAAACTTGAAAAATCCCGACGATGGACCTAATGAACTTATGAACCAAGTTATTTTAATATTATGCCGAATAATAGAAAATGTTTGTTTTTATATGTTTTTTTTTCTTTTATTACTTCTCATACTTCACTAATAATGTATGGAAATGGATATCAAATATCAAAGTATTCACCATTTTTTAAGGTAAACCTAAGTCCTGCCCTTAGTAATGATTGTGATGCAGATAGATTAGTGAAAAAGCCCATGCTTCATGACATGTTCGATTTACTGGGATTACCATTATACAATACAGGACTGGCTGTTTTTGATATATTTTCCGATGAACCGGTTGATGACAGGTATGTAAGCTAAGAGTTACACGATAGATTATTTTTTAAAAACTAAGAAAAATTCGTAATTCAAAATATGATATAACTATTGGGCCAGATCATTGATCTTTATTTTTTTTTCATGTATTTCTTGTATCTGTTGTTTTTATATTTTCTAATTTCACATTCAACAACTTATGGGACTGGTTTCATGAAACAACTAGTTACAATTCTATAGATTCATGAGTGGAAATGTTTCACCAAAATTGGGCATTCTAATTCCAAAATTAACTGAATTTTATATAAGCTTTTCTTCTCCTATTTGCCCGTTTTGAGCTAACTTCTTTGAACTGTTAGCTGTTTATTAGAGTCGCTCATACTCTCCGGTTCTATAAGCTCAAAATAGAAGGAAGTTTCTGAGTCACTACGTAGACACAAGGTTGAACAGCTCACGGATGTGATTTAATTTTTGAAAACTATGATATACGTAATTATTATTTTATAACTTTTAACCTAAACACCTTTAGTTCGAAATTGAAGGAATTTCATTCAAACTTCTATCTCTCCTTAGAGTCCCACAATTCTTTTAATTGGAGGACAAAGATGTAGAAGATACTTAATGCGCAAATTTATCATAAATTGTTTTAAAATTTAGCAAAACAAAAATTGTGTGTGATGTTATTTTCAGGAATACCGATCAAGAAAATAAAAATATGTCTCTGATAAATACAATATCAGTGGTAAACGCAGCAGGTAGGTGGAGAAGAAAACAAAAGAAAATGTCTGCGACATGTTCTAGATCCAGTTCTGCTATACGAGTAAAAAGTAGAGCAGCATCTGCCAATAGTTCTCAAAGTAAGATCCTCATTTTATACAGTTCACAATTCAATATATCTAATTCTCAGCATATGAGTTGAAATGTGAAATGAAACCCTTTTAGTGACAAGAAATTTCTAAAAAAATTCAGAAGAACCAGTCAAGTATAATGAATTTTCAAATAATGGCGCCATATCAAATCTATAGATCCATAATAAGGAAATAAATATATAGTAACGATATCCATAATCTTTCAAATAGATAGTCAAATGACTTGAATTATGATGATGTAGTTTTAATGATGTTGAAAACTTTTTCGAAACTATAGCAAAGATTCCGAAATTCGAAACAATATTCATTGTCACCCATAGAACCAAAAGCTTTCTAAATTATTCGTGTTCAATTATGTTATTCGAACAATAAGAAATAAAGTTGAAGCAACTAGGAAGATATGAAAAAAAAATACAAATTCCGCTCAAACTTAATATAACTGGTATCTAGGAATTATTTGAAAAATTTTGTAAATTTTTATTCTATCACGCTTATTAGTATCTTTATTAATAATATTTTATTTACTTTACTAAACAACAAAGTTTTCATCTAATTATCAGAAGATAATAGTTCCTATTTGACCAATTAACCTTTAGATTACCGTATCTAGAGAAGGTGCTAGACTAAATATGACAACAGTTCCGGGGGAAGTGGTTTCCCCACTTTCTAGCCCGATCTTCCTCGAATGAGTTCGACGCTCAGTATTCGCTTCAGGCAGTAATTTGTTTTCACTAGGAAAGGAAGTTACCGCCCATGGAGATTCATCGACAACTGACTGAGTTGCATATTCGTTCAAGTACGTCCCAATTGGTGCAGCGCTTTTGCTGTGGCTTGAATGTTTATGATAAAGGACGGTAAAGAAGACCACCGGTTTTGGATGCAATTGTCGGGAAGTTCAATATTCAGCTGCTCAAAGATATGAGAATCCCTGTCAGTGGACTTGTTCAACGCATTACTGAAGCCTCCCCTGGAACAATTCAAAGAACTATAACAGACACGTTGTATTATGGCGAGATGAGTGCTTGATTTTTTCCCCAGATGGTGACTGACGAAGATAAATCCTCGAAACAAAACAGCAATCTCGTCAGTGACGGTTCATGGCCACTAAAAATAGTCAGTAAGACTGATTTTGACAACTGCGACTTGGAATCGAAAAAGAGTACCTCCGATCAATCTTGGGACGACAATAAACTTAAACAGATATTGTGAAATATAGACTTGACTCTGGCAAACTGTCCAGAATCGCCGAAAAGGAGAACTTACGGAAAGAGTAGTATTTCTTCTTGACAACGTTCGACCTTACAGGAGGTTTTCAAGAAACTTGGGTGGACTGTTATGCCCCATCTACCGTACATATCCGACCGAGCATGCTAAAGGTGGACAAACACTCTGAAATCAGATAAGAGGCCATACGGTTCCTCAACGCATTGGCGGGAGACTTCTTCGACTAGGAATACAATAGCTAGAGCACCATATTCAACAGTTTCAGGCTTTCCATTAATGTATAAATTAATAACAAAGAACAATGTTTTCTATATGTGAAAAATACGGGAACAGTACTTTTAGTACAAACCTCATTCATAACATACCCGTACTTTTGTCATTCTCAGCATATTCAATTTGAATAACTCTTGACCAATTGCACCAAAATGCCATTTTTCAGTATATTTTTAATGTATCTACTTTTACTTGAATTTTATTGTATTATTTCTGGTTTTATACCTTGAAATAGTTTAAGAGTTAAGATTTAACAGTTTTTTCAAGAAAAACTATATTTTCATTCACGCCCCTAATGAGATTCAATCTACCAGCTAACTTACTACAAATCTATGATATTCTTTTGTCTTTTTTGAAAGACTGAAATAGGTCGACACCTTGATATATTCACCCTTCTCCTGAAACTAATTTTCATTCAGAAGAAACTCAGAATCAATACGACATCATCAACAAACTATGAGTAGTTGTCACGAAGCTAATGAATGAAATTTCATTCTGATCAATTGTATAATCTGGAAATTCGAATTCGATTTCAATGTTATTGTCTCAATTGACTGCTTTTTATGTTTATGTGATTATCAAAAAGGTTTAATATCAAGATATACCACAGTGAGATTCTTTCCTCCTTTGTTATTTTGTGTGTGTTTTTCATATACTTTCACCGCTGTCATATTTTTCAGGAACTTACATAACATTGCCAAAAGTTCACGTAGATGTTCGTGCAGTAGCTTCACCCGTGCATAATGGAAATACTAAACAGGTAAGTAGTATTTAGATTAGGTTGAATCTTCTGTAATGATAATAGGAATAAGGAATAAAATATATGGAAAATGATCAGCTAAGCATTCAGTTACATTTTGAAGGGCTATGTAATTTCAGCACATTTAAAAGCATAAATGTAAAAATGTTAAAAATGAAACGGTTCAAGAGAGCTTTGGCTATAAATCGCCTCCAACGTGGCATAGACGTATGAGAAAAAATAAATTGAGTGAAATAAACAAATAACATCAATCAATAAAAAAAACAAAGCTTTTCTTATATAGTAGGAAAATAGGAGTAAAGAATCGACAAACATATAAATGGAATCAAATATCGAGAAATTGATCTAGTTGCCGGAAGAACTTAACGTCTAAAAAGGGTCAAACTTCTGATTTACTACCCATTATTTAAAATATAGTGTATTAATAAAATTATGTAACTTCATAATATTTCGATTTTTTTAAGGATTGCAGAATAAAATTGAATAAAACGTTCATCATGGGAGACTGAAATTATATTGATTCTGGTTGCTATTCAAATTAATATCAATTTTAATTAGTTAAATTATGAAATAAATTGAATTTTTATAGGTCTAGATTAGATGAGACTGTTATGAATTATGATGAATATTTATTAGTATTTACAGGTTATGTAGTAATTAGTGAAATTGAATTTTATGGGCTAGGTAAATGTTTGTCCAAGAGACTACTCATCAATTAGATAACCTCCCACAAACGAGACAGCAAATTATACCCAGATACATGCTCGTTGGCAGAACATGTTTTTTATGGAAGTGGTTGCTTGGATTATTAAGCTGCCAAAATTTTAAAAAATCAAAATAACTAAAAATCGCCTGTTTTTATGAACCACACATATTGCTCAATACTATCATTTTATTAATTATAAAATTCATTTAAATAACCTAGGTGGCATATATGCATATCTTTAAGATTTTGAAAAAGGAAGCTATAAAAATTGAACGAAATTTGTAACGACATAACCTATCAAAATTCAACATCACTCGTAATAACCTAAGCTCAATAGCAACAAAAATCAATAAACTTCATATTTATGTCTCATTGTTATTCTATTGGTTTGTTTTTTGGGAATAAATGATTTTAAAATTCCATGAAAATTACATTTCACCTCAATTCTCGTTTAATCGATGTTCATTTTTTTAACTTCACTGAATTACAAATAAGATAAAAAAATTCATTCTCCAGTTATTAAAAGCTTATAAGGAATTCCGCAATTCATTTTTTTTGTAGATTTTGTCTTTTGCAAAATGTTGTTTACATAACTGCATTTCTTATTGCAGGATATATTTGACTTCTCAACAGATATAATTACTTAGATCTATTCAAATTATCTTCTGCAAAGAATGATTGCTAACAGTGATACCTAAATACACACATTGTGTTTTATATTTCCAAATCCATCTAGGATTACTAAAATGGGGATTATTTGGATATCCATTAGAAGACTGTCGCAAATTTCCATTCTGCGGCTATAATTATCCCCAAATTATTCTTATATTAGCATTACTTTATGAGGATGAAACTCGATTTTGTCAATAGTTATACAGATGAAACCTACAAATTTTAAGAACAACAAAAACTGTAGCGTCACTCAAAAAGTGATATGGCTCTAGCATTGTCATCTTTGTATCAGACACTTGACTTTTGAGTGATGTTCAACTACTTATTAGTAGTATGAAAAACTGCAAAAACTACAAACCAAGCAAGCTGCACCTACTTTTACTGTCATAACATTTGAAGAAAACACCTTAATTCGATAATATTTTATATAATTTCGTTTTTAGGGCTGTGATGATTTCAAAAAATCAGAATCAAAATCTTGGGGAAATGGAAGAGATTGGAATTACCCCAAATCACGTGAAGGTGGATGGATTCGTATTTGGCCATTTTCCTTAGAAACTCCCAATAAAAATAGTACTTATGGCAATAATGGACATATGAAAAATATGGTTAATGAAGTGAGTGTTTCCATAAATCTATTGAATAATGTTTTACATTATTTTATCATCTAGTTAACTTCCCGAAATCTCCTATTTAACATTTTGAGTAAACATAAGTTGATGAAAAATTTCAACTCGAAACTACATCGTTATTATTTAAAACCTCATACGAGTAAAGAATAAACCGTAAAGCGGAGGATTTCCTCACCTGAAAGGACGCGAAAAAATATATCCAGTAAATCCAATCACACCAGTTACCATGGTGTCGTCTTGAGAGCAAGTATGCTTCAGAGCCTCTGGTATCTTGCACCACAAATTTAAAGCTTTGAACAGCAGCTACATTTACCTCATTGCATTGAAGTTTGATGGCTCGTAACAGACGATCTACCGGCTATAAACATTAATTGTTAAACAATATGAGAAATCCCAACCCTAAAACCACATTTTTTGAAAATATATTCTTATCAGGGAATACGCCACATTTACTACGCCAACTCCAATTACGTTATAATTTTCTACCTATCCTTTAGAGGGATCTTTGTTTTTAAATCATCTTGTAGTTAAGATACCAGTATTTGAGTAAAATATTTGACAATCGTCATAATTCAATTCAGGAATACATTTTCCACAAATGACTTTTTACTCTTACTGTTGCAGGTTATTAAATTCACGAAAAAAGCCAAAGAATTGGCCAGAAAACATTCTATGGCTTCCGAATGTCAGCTTAGCGAATATCTACAGGCAGACATGGAGATGACTGGGGATATATGGATTCCTCCAGTTTAGAAATTCTGCTTAAAATTTTAGTCTATAAAATGTATACCAAATTCAACTTAATGTGATGGTAAATCATAGATAAAAGAATTTATTGTGGATTTCTCGAATTTCATTGTCTTAAGTTCATACAGGGAATCTATTTGATAAGGAATATGGAAAACTGTGTCATACTATTTTTTAGAGAGAGAGAGAGAGAAAGAAAGTTAGGTTTTAGGTTTGCAATCAAATTACATCAACTTTCTAGTGATGATGAGCACAACCCTTAAAATTTCATAATTAGAAATAGGGAAATAATTTATTTAAAAGATCGTTTAGCTAGTCCTTTAAAACATATTTCTTGTATCAAATGGTTTGTACTAGAACAAAATTAATAGAAGGTGAGTTATGTTTGAGACATCGATGGTAATAGAGTCACCTCTCAATCTCCTCTATAACATGAAACCTCTACATGTAGCTGTTATTTTTCATATAAATCTTTAAAACTGCGATGCTGTGTTTAATAACAATCAACCAGGGCTGCTTTTTAAGTTTATATAACAAATGAAATAGAAGCGAACAAGTTCGAAACAAAGTATTCAATAACTTTTCTCAATATAAAGTTAATATGTTTTTGCATACGATCAAATCAATTCTGGAAATATTTTTCCACTCTTAGATCATAGGATATAATTCTGAAAGTTCTCGACAGCTTCTTTAGTTGATGAAAATCGCTGTGTGCGCATTTTTTCTTTGACAGTAGAGAACAGGAAAAAGTCATTAGGTGATAAATCAGGTGTATATGATCAATCATACCGTTGAACATCGTGTTACTTACATAAGGAAACTATTTAATATCTTATCAAATAAAAACAAAAATATTAAATAGTGCAAAGTGGCCACCTTGCACTTCCACACACTTTGGAGTCTAAGGAGGATATTTCTTTGAACTTGGAAGTGCATTCCAAGATTTTGCCTTATATAATGGAAGTGAATTGTATCGATCATTTCGTTCCTTGTGTTTACCGGTGTTCCATATACCAATGAATCCATTGTATTTAATTCATGGAAACGTAAAGGCCATGCAAATGGATCACCCCAACCAATCCACCCATTGGGAAAAATGTTATTAAGATAATTTTTCACACCATTTACGAAGTGGAGAGAGAAGCTCCACATACTATAAAAAGACATGTCACAAAACAGACCACTGGATGGAGTAATAGAAGACTACAAGCTGATAAGTACAATTATTACCAAAGATGTCCAAATATTGGTATACGTAGATTATCTGACGATAATAACAAGAAGTGTATAAATCCTGAAGGAAACAATCTTGAAGATCGAACAAGAGGCTAGCAATAGGGAAATATATATTCGAGGGAATTAACAATTCCAAATACTTAGGAATAACTGTTATCAACCAGAAATGAGAGGATGATCAACGATGAGAGGAAATCACTCGAAGGATCCACGGTCTATGCAAAAAAATTAGTGGATATACCAAACTGAAAATTTACAGAACAGTATAAGAATAAGGCCTACAGTAACCTATGGAGGAGAAACGATGAATTTAACAAAAGCTGAAGAAGAAAAACTTCGAAAGAAAAATGATATATATGGAGCAAAAAAGGTAGGTGACGGACAATATAGAATCTTTATGAACACTGAAATTAGAAAAATCTTTAATGGAGAAACTATTACCATATAGTAGCGAATAAGATGGCAAGGATACATATAAAGAATGAAAAATAATAGTAAAGTTAAAAGAATAACAGAATGGTAGCCCTTAAGTAACCGGCTCAGAAAAAGACGTAACAATTAATATAAACAAAATGGGAGCCCTTAATTATTGAATGTTCAGCTGATTATTCATATAACTTCATTTTCCTAATTTGGTATCTAAAATAACAATACCAATGGGATAATCCATTGTTCACCCACTATTGTGTAAAGTGAGTCAATTCTACTTTCTCAAATCTCATTCAGTTCGCTCTCCATTATTAGTACTAAGTGCATTAAGATTATTCTTCCAGCTGAATACTAATTCAATACCGAAACTATTAGATATTAAAACAATGTAATCCGGTGAGCCTATGTTATAAAAGAAAATTTGGAACAACTAAGATGGTTTGGTCAATAAAGAAGAATGAGAGAAGAACGAGTAATATGGGAGATATATGAAGTAGGCACTTACAAAACATGGAAGGGGGATAGAAGATGAACTGAAAAGAAAAAATAAAAGTAACAAGGAAAAAACAAACCATAAGATGGCAGGACGTAAAACAAAGATAGGATAGGAAAGAATGAAAATAGTTATCGAGAAAGGAGCTCTCGCAATGACTTAACACATGAAAGGGTAGAAAGGCATCAAGATTGAGAAAAAGTAAAATATATCATGAAATTTGGTACTATATTTTCATTTCAACGTAATATGTGTAACCTTGCCTGAAATTTCAATCTCCTATTCAATTCATTCCAATATTAAACCTTTTAGGCTTCGCTAAAGCATTCTTATAATTCATTCCAATCATTACCTTTCATTTAATGTAACGAAACAGGGTCTAAATGACACCAATGTTTTTTCGCATTCATGTTTGGGTGCCACCGAATGTACTATTTATTTCTATTATATTTTTCTGTAGAATTTTCAAATTCATCACATATATTCTCAACACAAAGTTTTGCGAGAACATAGGAAAGTTTCTATATTTCCATTGATATTTAATATTGTTACGTAATGGTATTTAAAAGTAAAAGATTATTCTTCTAATTTCGATAAATGTAGCCTGTATACTGCCTATGCAATGCCAAAATAATTGTTAATTAAATTTGATAAAACTATGCCTTTGCACAATAATATTTTATAGAATAGACTAGCCAATTATAGGATAATATCATTGAATTTTTTATAGAAATTAGATCAGAAAAAATGTTACAAGGTTAACGGAATTTTAATTCCAAATTGTCACATTGTCACTATTTATTCAGTTTCGTACATATGAGGGTTGTCACAAAAAATTTCCGTGAGAACTAAAATAAAACTTACCGCAACAACAAAAAAAACAGAGCAAATAAAAACAGATGGAACATAGAAAAGCAAAAAGATGGAAATAGGAATTCATTTAAAACTGGATAGACTTTTGAAGAAACGGACATAAACGTGATCTGGAAAAATATGGAGAAAAGTATTGTGGATACAACAAATAGAATCGGTTGGAAAATTGCTGGCAACAGTTTTTTCCGATAGTCATAGTTATTGAAAATGGTCGATAAGCGCAATCTCATGACTATCGAAAAAACTGGGAGAGTAATCCACATAAATGGTTGATAAGAAGAAGGGAGAAATTGAAAAAAAAAACGACCGCATTTGAAGAAAAAGAAATACTCTTCCAACAGGACAACGCACCTTATCATACTTCAATTATAATGTGTACATACTTAAAAGAAGACTATACTGGATAATATAAATAATTAGAGAAAAAAATGCCATGATTCTTTGTAAACTTGGTTATTGAAACTCGTTATCGACGGGTTTGAAATATAGTATCTAAAGTAGTAGAACAAAAGAGTCGAGAAGCATGAAATATGAAGCATTTTTCTGATCTATTTTCACTCTCATAAACAAATATATTTTCTAGGATTGAATTTGTTATCAATTGCCTACGAGGGTTACTAGTTATATTTTTAAAATGAATTAAGCACATATTTAGTATCGTAGCTGATTTCACTACACGTGTTTCAACCAATTAATTAACTTCAATTTTCTATTTAAACGCTAAGAGAGCTTCATCTCGTGTTAAAAAATTATTGCATTATCGTCTCATAACGAAGGTCTAAGAAGATTTGATACTATGAAAGATTTGGTATTAAGAATCTGTAAAAGGGTATGAGGGTATTCACATAAGAGTTAGCATAAAGCATTTTTCGTTCTGCTCCAAAAACGGCAGTATTTATAAGACAGGAACGAGTCACTCTGTGTTTGCAATTATTATCGTTTGTTCCACATTCCATCAATTATTACTATACGTATTAGTAACCCTCGTATGGAGAGAATCAACATTTCATCTTTCTTTTATTCACAAAATTTAAGCAATAATTGTATGTTAAAATCTGTTGAAATAAAATTTTTGTCTCAAATTATTGGATTTATCATTGAAACGATCATAGCTTTTGATATCGATAATTTTTTAAAAAGCGTAGCTAGTGTATGCACTGGTAAAGTACCTCTTTTGAACAGCCCGCGTAGATGCTATGGTACTGCCGTCTAGATATATCTTCAATGGCATCGAGCTTATTCAATGAATCTGTGATTTCGCTACTTCCCCCTTCCATCAATGGTGATTAGGGACCTGTGAGTGATTTTCTCTTACTCGACTTAATTCGTCTTTCTCCTTCTTGAACATGATGTGCTAGTGACGAATCCTAAGAAACACCTGAGCCAACTAAAGTGTTTTCTTGTTTTCTATTATGTGTTTTTTATGTCTACTAGTGCACAGCATTCGATTGTAATACTGACAGTGCTGCGTCAATAGTGGATTTCCTTTAGCAGAAATCATACTTTTGCTTTTCAATTATATCTTTTTGAATAGTCTGTTTCTAATCAGTGCTTCTAGAAACTTACTTAGCGAGCTTAGCATGCATAATTGTCTTTATATATTGGGATCTTTTTTTGAGATCAAGATGACCTTGGTACACCTTCGAGTTGTCAAAAAAGTGTTGTCTTATCAGTAGAACAATCATCATGTATTTGTTTCAGTTTGGTGCGCACTTTGGTAGTATCTTTATAGAGTCTGAATGAATGCCCTCTCGCCCTGGCGCTTTGCCAATTTGGGATATATCTAGGCCTTCACAGTGTACAAACCTAAGATTACTTGTAGTGCTGCCTTAGTAAAAGATAGTAACTCGACTGTTATTACCAGACAAGCCACCATTTTCAGTTTATCTGGGTTGTTTCCCCAATTTTGGTTTTTGGTCTAATGCAATCAATGATATTGTTGCAGACACTCGTGTACGATTGTTAAGGCTGAGATAGAAAAGGCCAACGTGTATTTGAAATGAAAATGAAATTATGAATTATGAAAGAAGCACACGCAAGGAATGTCCAGAGTTATCGGGGGATCGAGGTCTGAAGTTAAATTGATCGTGCACTCATGGAAGGGATATTTGTCTACTTAAAAGGGTAGGAGGTGGTTGATGTAGGAAATACCAAATCGGAAATCAAATGATCTAAAAATTTTAATCTTCTGAAATTTAACAATTAAAACTCGTAACTAGCTTAATATATATTTATTTATATAGGGTGCTAGACAAACAGTCCATTACGTGAAATCAATGGCACAAATCACAAAAAATATTCAAAACACTTACAAAAAAACCCTTCAATTTTTTTGTCAAAATTTCTCAAAAAATCTCTAGTCTAAGAACAAATTTACAGTAAATTCTAAATAAAATAAATATTTTTGGTTGTGAATCTTTTGTACACCTATAAGTAGAAGAGAAAAATAAATAATATACAGAATGTCTTAAATATAGTATTTAAGTATAATTCAGAACAAGAAGACAAACTGTATCAGATGACGGCTACAAGCTAGTGTTATATTAAAATTAAACAGTAAGAAAAATAGATTTTTTAACACAAAGCTCGCGATAATTAATACATTAAAGAAATACAAAGCAAAATATGGTAACAATAATCATATCAAGATATTTCAGCGTCTTAACGGGCATGGTTTTTGCAGAATGGGCGTCCTCCTTTGGCAAAGAAGCTCTGTCCTTCGAGATTCTTCTTACACATCTGGAAAAAATATATAATTTTGAAAACGCCACTAAGAAAATAATAGGGTGGAATGGAAAAATTTTCATGATGTTGATGGCACTACAACGATAGCCACTATTCTAGTTGAGCCGAACTTGATGCACGTTTCCTATGTGGAATTTGTGAATCGAAGCTCTGTTTATCAGAGTTACTGTTTAAAGTTATGAATGTTTAGAAATAAATAAACTTTCCAAAAGAATAAACTTCGGACGGCCACTTACCAACAAGTATGATGAAATTTTGCATTTGATCAATTAAGCTAATAAGACATCGCTGACGCAATGGTTATTAACCAATACACGGTTAGGAATCATTTGAAAAACGGCTTCATATATTCAGGGTGAGCCATAAACACATATTATTTAAACAAATGTTCGCTCAAAATAAAGAATATGAAACTGAGAATTATTTTTTGGAAGTAATATCAACCAAGTGGCCGCCGTTTCTGTACTAACATTCGTATAATTTGGCCCCTAGATTTTCGGAATCTCTTAGAAACATAGCATCTGATAAGAGATTTTCCTGGTTTATTCGGGTAGAGTCAAATACGAAATAACGAATCCTAAGAAAAAAATCGGCTCGAGATAGATCTTAGCTTGAAATCCACGATAGAACAATTTGGAAACATTTCTTTCACTATGGTAAACTCTTGTTAGATGTATGATCAATTGCGGCAGGTACAAAATTATATCCTAAGGAGATGTTGCCATCCTAATCGTTAATTTTGAAGAAAATTCCGAGGCAAAATTTCCTATAATTTTCATTATCGAAACTTTTCAGTATCAAACAAAATTTGTGGGAATTCAGTTTAGTTTATTAATGACTTCAAATCGCTACCTACCATCTACTTTAAGGAACATACGTGAATTCTCAAGTTTATGGAGAACCAGATTATCAGAACACTCGGCAATATTTTTAACGACGAAAAACTAAATTTTCTGTTGCAATAATTACATATTCAATTATCTTAGCGAAAACACCTAATGAAATACCTAGTGCTATCTATCAGAAACATATTCAGGTTTGATGAGTAATTGAAACAAAAGCTGTGAGGACTCATATCAAAAACAAATCATTAAACCACTAGCGTATGACATTCGAGGAATATAAGAGAATAAGACACAACACATGAAGTCTAAAAATGAAATATACTGGTTGATTAGAAGGTACTGACAACATTCTACTAAAAGACAAGGTATCAACAGATTTTGAAAACCTGGACTGCACTTTAAACTGTAATTATGGAGAAGTACAATCAAAAACAACTCAATATTATGGAACACTGCAGGAACTTAGTATTTTCCGTATGGAGATGTGCTTAGATATTTGTAGTATTTTTCACCATTTAAGAAAGTTCTGCATACTTTCCATAAAGATTGGGGCAAATTGAGTTTTCTTGAAAGAGATTTTGCAGTTTGGTACATTATTGTCTTCGTGTTGTGGTAGACGTTGTGAAAGACACAATCGAACTTCATGATACACCCTGTTTCATGGTTCGAAATAAACTGTTAGGGTCAGGTATAAACCTAAGGTGAGGGCAATTCTATTGAATCTTATATTATTAACTGGAGGATACTCACTTTTTTAGATCGCAAAGAATTCTATATCTCCAATTCAATTATACCCGAGATGAAAATAAGAAAGTCTGCAAGAGCCATAGAAAAAAGTTATACAAAAATTCGAACCTTCTTCTATACGATTTTCTACTGATACTGAGGCTCCGAACACCTGATCTTGTTTGAGTGAAATTTCAGTTTAAAAGAAATGACTAAATTTCAAAGATTCATCACAGGTTATATTTAGCTTACAAACTTACTCAATTACTGAGATTAAAATAAAAATTTTGTTATTTGAATCATTCATATAATTAGAGAGTAAAAAACTGAGAATTACTCCAATGATTGGACATGGTTGATGATAATATGTGTGTTATGTGGTGAGAATTACATCTTGATGCTTGAAGCGATCATAAGATATTGAAGACCACCAATAACTTGTAGCATGCCTGTTGGCTTGTTACGTTTTTCTTCAAACATTTAATATTCCTTCGGTATAGATAGATCGTGATTATAATAAGAAAATATTGAAATCACTTACCGTGCAGTTGAAGCACTGGCTATGGTAATTGTTGTTGAGAGCCTCTACCCAACGATCACCTGCTTCAATCGGGAATGCACAAGCGTAGCATTTAGTTGTGAAAAGTTCATTCCAATCTAAAAAAAGTTGATATTATCAAGTGGATAGCTAAGTCCACACAATTCATCATTGCAAAATAGAGAAAAAAGCAGCAGCAGGTATCCAAATATTTATGAAATAATATCAATTATATGGTCAAGTTATAACCTATACGAATATAATTAAATTAAGACAAGGAAAAATGTATTAACGCCTGGCGCAGACCTTCAAGTCGATATCTTGCAATGTTGCTCCGTTGCACATATATTTTTTTTATATTCACTCCATGATTCTATTTCCTGTACCCTCTTGTTTGATTCATGTATTACATGTCGTGTTCCTGTGCTATTACTGTCTGGTTGTCTGCGAAAGCAAAGCATGTATAGTAGATCTTGAAGAATAGCGTTGGCGAGTACCAGCTCCCTTATTATAAACCTTTCGTGGCAGTACATCCATCAGATAAATCCCAATTTGCTTTAACTTTTGTTAAATACTATTTTTGTATGTTCTTTGAATCTGTTTGTGATGATGTTTGTTTGTTCTAACGTTATCCACAGTTTGATTAGATTAGTGATACACTGTCTTATGCCTTCTGCAAGCCCAAATATAATAAATGGATTTATCGTCACATTGAATTTTATTCAATTATTTAACACAGAATAGGTGGTCAACTGTGGATCTTCCGGCCTTGAAAACAGTTTGCTCTTCCGCCCCAAAGTCCGTTTATTCCCTTTAGATTTTGATTTGCGGTAGTTTGCAGTACATTCTACTGATTGTACTAGTCATTGCAATACCTCTATTGTTGTGTAGTGCCTTTTTTGCGAATTGTCCACTTTATGGCGCTTTTTCATTCCCTTTGTACGTCCGCGCCATTCATACTATTACCAACGTATCTCTGCCGTAGAGCCGGTCCTGCCTAGATATATTGAAATTCTCAAATTTAGCGAAAAAATTCTCATATGACTCCTCATCTCTGAGTTATAGGTTCAAAGTTGTGAAATCAGAACTTATAATTGAGAATATTTTTTCTATCATTATGAATTTTCAATAGATGATTACTTATATCAATACAGTAGGTTTGACAGAATAAATAATTCTAGACAACTATCTGAATGCCAGGGACGGCTCAGGCCCAATGGTTGAAAATCCGTAACTTTTACAGGGGCAATCTAGGTAGCAGAAATGAATTTTCCAATAGATTTTTCAATAAAAAGGTACGTTCTTTTAACTCGATTAAATCTATGGTTTATGAGATATGTAGATTCTTGAATCGTTGTACATGTCAAAGAAACCGTTCGCTATAAAAAGAAATTCTGAAGAAAATTATCATAAATTGTAATTATTTTTTGAAAATACCCACTAATCAATAATGATCGTTATAAAAATCTTTTTTTATTTCATATTTATTAAGTTACCTCAGATAATTTTGTGTTGTGTGTGCTGTGAAGGTTTCTGTAATTGTAATAATTTTGTACTGTAATTAAGAAATGTGAAACGTCATCGTCATTTAAAATTTTAATTGATAAAACACTGATTGTTAAACTGAATAAACATCTGGATGCATTTCTCCTAAAATTGCGGAAATTGCGGGCAATGTAACTCAATACCTGCTGCCGAAAAAGTCAAGAAAAATACACATAAGGCGATTTTTTGGATTGATGTAACACAAAAAAATTAAGCGGAAAATGTTCTTATTTTATATTTCTCGAAAAAGTCAAGCCAATGGCAAAGGAAATCGTCAATGTTATGGTCCCATAATTCTATCTTGAAAGCTACCACAAATTTAAATCTAAACATTGTTATAAGTATATTTCATGAAAATATTTTTTAATGTGGTCATACGTAGAATTTTTTATGATACTCGTGCGTGAAGTACTTTGCGCACTTTTGCGTATAAAGGCACTAGCTACGCTCGTAACTTTTCTCCCAGTTTTTCGAAAATATCACAGCTATTCGTAAAGTTATTATTCAGTTTCTTACCAGCTTCGCAATATGGACTGCCGTCTTCCAAGAAAAATGGAGAGTTTCCAAAGAGTTTACCACAATATGTACAATTGAAGCACTCCGGATGGAAGTTCTTTCCGATAGCTTTCAAACAATCCTGAGAAAAAAAACAAATAGTTCCATTAATTATTCAATTGCATATAAAATAATTTCAACTGAGTTATATTTGTTTATAAATATTTAAAATAGATGTGTTATATATTGAGAGGAACAGAGCAGTTTATACAAAAATTAGAGTGTCTCTTCAAAGTGTCGCTCGTTCTTTTAGATGTTTGGATAGAAAAATGGATTTGAAATCTATTCTGTAAGTACTTTTCGAATAGAAACAAGCTTGAAACAAACATAGTTTGCATGATATCAACTCATATCATATTTATTTGTTTTAAAAACAAATTTTCGATAGTATTAAGGGCATTTAACCGTTCAAATGGGACATCCATCTGTCAGACGGATATAGTTTACAGGTTTGGTTCTAGATCTTGCCTGATGTTTCCTGCCTTTCATCGTACTCTAAGCAGGTTTTCTTGTTATTTGACTGAAACTAATTGCTTATGGTACCTATTCGTTTTGATTACTTCTTTGTGATAACTGGATTTAGGATTTGTTTTAAGATATCCTTTTAATAGTTTTTTCTTTGTAATATTTATAATTTCATAATTCTTGTGTTTTGTGTGACTGATAGTCAGAAATTATGTTCCATATTCTGTCTTAAGAATGAATATTTGTTTGACTAGTGAATTAAGAAAAAAGTTAGATGTAGTCAATAAATGCTTTGAAATATTGAGTGAAGAAAGAATCTAAAATCCCATAACCGAATGTTCCTAGTAACGAAAAAAACTGATGTTCTGTCTGCAGGGTCAAACGCTATTGACAAATAGCCAGCTTTTTCCAAAATGAGAAACTACAAAATCCTTATTATTCATCTACTCGTATTAACATCGTTTCACTTTCTTCCAACTACTACGTTTGTTGACAGATATTTATCATCAAAAGCTGCGTTTATGAAATGTAAAATTTTTTGCATTTCTATGTTCATGTTACTTTTATTGATTTTCAGAAAGGTTAGTAATTCTCCATACTGTTTCCATCATTTATGTTGATTGTGCTTTTCACCATGAAGTAAAAAGCCTGTGACAGAAACAAAACTCTATATTTAGTGCTAGGTTCACTCACACTGATGTTTAAGAGTGCCTCTTCTAGCATGAAGTGAAAAGTCCATAGATACGATGCTTGATATTTATTGCTAATTTTGCTAAAATATGCTAAAAGTAAATTTTATGTGAACGATAATGTTCTTTCTCAATTCTCAATCAAAAAAATGTTGTATACATACAAGTAGCCTGAAAAGTTCGAAGGCCAGCATAGAAACAATATTTTCTTTTTTAGTTGATTTTGATTTTATTAATCAATATCTTCGAGGGCCATTCAACGAAAATAGCGGTCGCACTATTTTTCGATACCATTTTTATGTCTATGTGTCTTAAGTCTTGAAATAGTCTCTAATTTCTATTACTAAATTACTCCTTCGTTGGCGCAGAACTTCTATCCAGCGTACATTCTCTGGAACAGACGGTGGATGCGAAATTTGGCATAATTTTCATTAATTTGTGACACAATGTATTGTCTTGAAAAAACAGCAGTTTCTTTCTCTTCATATGAAGAGGTCTACCTCCGAATTAATCTTCTAAACGTTCTAATAACGCTACGTAATAGTTGCTGTGTATGGTTTCACCCTTATTAAGATAATCTATGAATATTTTGGGATACATAGACATTCCAAAATACTGATGCCTTAGCATTGACAGCCGAATTTTGCGCCTTTTTACGCTTTGGAATCGATACAAGAAGTGCAATCAACTCGACTGAGTATCGATTGCTTTCCAGTGTGAAGTGATAGAGCTATGTCTCGTCCATTGTCACTCGTAGATGGAAAAATTCAG
The DNA here is from genome assembly GCF_026230105.1 of Diorhabda sublineata. Taxonomy (NCBI): domain Eukaryota; kingdom Metazoa; phylum Arthropoda; class Insecta; order Coleoptera; family Chrysomelidae; genus Diorhabda; species Diorhabda sublineata. Next base: position 6,932,142 of record NC_079474.1, on the reverse strand, counting down.
GTTTATTGCAATTGAACAGCTTAAAACACTGCTCAGAATAATCAATTAGTTATTGTTTTTCGTCCATTGTGATCTCGCGCAGCACCCACTTTGAATAAAGCTTTCGCATACGCAAATATCCATTTACGATATGTCCAAGACATTTCTTTGATATCTTTAGGGATTGAGCTGTCTGAATAAACTACACTTTTCAGTTATTTTAAATCATTTTGTGGACTTCTCTTCCGTGAAAGCTTCATTTGGACATTTACTGGGTGCATTGTTCTAGGAGATTCTTTCGCCTCGTTTAAATTTAGAAAAGCACTTCTGAATGGTTGAATTTTCTCAAATGAAGTCGAATTAACAAGACAAATCTTCGCTTCAGTAGTATTTTTTACTAAAAAACAATGCTTTATTAATACACAAAATTCCTCTTCATTCATTTTTTTCAAAATAACAAAATCTGCTTAGCTCACCATAATTGTCAACTATCAAACGAATGGAGTCTTCCCTTTGGACCAACAGCATCCTATAGAAGTACAGAGCCCCTTGATAATTCTAAAAGTCCTGCAGACTTATGGCGAACCATAACAGTGAGTTGGTAAAACTTAAGATGTTTGATAATAGATACTATCAATTGAATAACTACTACTACTAGTATATAGAATTTTTCATATAAATAAATTAGTATATTAGTGAAAACCATTTTACTCAAATGTCGTCAAATACTCACTCCTTTAATTTTACCAGCACATTTAGCACATGGTGGAGCAAGATATTGTTCGAAACAATATTCGCAGTATAATTGACCACGTTCCTCTACGAATCCGATGTCCTGAAGAGGTCTTCTACAAGATGGAGTAGCACATATAAAGTGATTGGGACACCAAATTTTTCCTAGGGCTGTTATGAATGGTCCTCTAGATACAAAAACAAAAAAAAACTTGTAGAAATGAACAGAGTATTATTGAAGTTAGTGGAAGCATATTGAGATTATTGAATGTTTCTAGCAATAGTAATATCACCTATACAGATAAGTGGAATTTGAAAATTTATGAGAAGTATCGTGAATAATGAATAGTTTGAAATTTCTTGTATAGATTAAAAAAATTGCCATTGAAACATCCAGTAATATCACGTTCTTTTGTACAGAGATTTATACAGAATTATTTAAGTCAAAAAGCTCTTGAGAAAGTATCACGGTATTTTCAAAATCTTTGCATACGCTTAATTTATGATCTAATATTCTTTTTAAGTCAATTAATATATAGTTATCACTTGTACTCATTCCCCAGCTTTTGAAGAACAGTTGAACTGTTGAACATAATAAATCATCATGGTCTTCTGAAATTATTTCCTCATAAAATTACGGAATATGCTAATTTTAATTATCTAAGATTCATCACCAGCGATCATAAGATTCGGCTAATTTGTTTTTTTGATCTTCTGTCAAAATTTGATTTACGGTGTTACGGAGTGTTTCAAGTCAATCGTTCATTTAGCATCTTTTTTTTTTCAAAAGAACGGTCGGATCTTACAAAGAACCTCACACTTCGTCCTTTAGCATGATTTTGAAGTTGAGGATCTTCTCTAACGTCTTCTCAGCTTTTCAAAACGAGTTGTACTGATGAAAAGTTTGTGCTCTTTATCAGCAACTCTTCCATAAGTATATATACGGATGATCGTAGAACACACAATAAAAATGCAGCTTCACCGATAACACTCTCAGAAATAGTGCGTTACAAGGACCACCAGTAGGCTTCAGCAATGGCGAAGAATAGTTCCAGCAAACTGGTACATAAAGAATCTTCCCCAGTACTCTTCAGTCAATTAGTATTTGCAGGTTAATGTTGAATCACAATAATATACAGCATACATTAAAATGTCACGTCTAGGTAATGTAAAAGTCATTGAATATCCACTTTGTAGAGAAATAAGCACGTGATCCACGTTTCACAACGGATGATAAGGTTAATACAGCAATTCATCAAATTTTCAGTACTCTAAGCTTTTAAGTTACGTAGGCTACGGTTACCAAAGTGCATTAATGTTTGTGGTGATGACATAAATACTACTTGATATTTTTCTTGTACCCCAAATTATATACGGTCATCCTTGTATTTAGATATATACGAGGAGGTACCCAAAAGTAACCTTTCAAAATATTCTCCATTATAAGTAATAAATTTGTCCCAGCGGTGCTTCCACTGTTCGAAACATTGTGTGAGCTCATCTTTAGAGATGGCTGCAAGCTCCTGTCTCGTTCTTAATGTCTTCTCAATGTTTTCAAATCGCCGTCCTTTCATGCCCTTTTTCATGCGTGGAAACGTCGCACGGAGCCAGGTCAGGCGAGTAAGGTGCGTGGGGCAGCGGAGCCATGTTATTTTTAACTAAAAACTGGCTAACAGTGATTTCAGATTTCAGACAGTTGATCAATTGTCTGTCGACGGTCTGTGAGCACAAGCAGCTTTCGAATTCTTTCAACATTTTCATCGATTGGGGCAGTTGATGGACGTTCAGAGCGAGGTTTGTCATCAATCGACATGTCGTAATTTTTAAATCGAGAAAATCACTCAGACACTTGAGTTTTCCCCACAGCATCATCTTTGTAAGCAGTTTTCCAGTTTTCAACATTAAAACAACAGTTTCAGCAGTATATATATATATATATATATATATATATATATATATATATGTCTGTGGTAATTGCCGAAATAAACAAACCATTCTACGTAGACGGCGACAATAGTACTTGGATTCTTACACCTCGTGAGTATGACTTTAACAAAATGTTAATGGAATTTAATTTTTGTATTGACATCAAGTTTTAATTTCTGAAACTAGTCGTGATATTCTGTTTACAGTACCATAGCACCAACACCTACAATTACACTCTGTGACTTTTTATAACTAACACTTAAGGTTATCGAAACGCAGGTAAGAAATTAGTAAACAGTGTGTCCAGTATCTATATTTATCGATTGTTTTTACCAAAAATAACAGCATTATTCTTAATTGTAATCGGACTGTGTCATTTAGTTGGAATGGTGTATATTTCTTTGGAGATCGACTCTATTTTCTTGGTTCTTTTGGTGGCAACAGCCTTTTTCCACACTGGTACCATATACAAAATCATGTTGTGGTGGACGCTGCAAATGACCGCTCTTTGCAGCTGTTGGGTCCACTCAAGTTCAGGAGAATTCTTATCATTAGCAGTATTTTTTATTGGAGGAATTTCCTTCTACATTTTTGATCTCTTCCATATTGTTGAATAATGATCAATTTTCGGTATAATAGTTATCAACATTTGAAACGTGATTTCTTTTACTGTTATAATCGTATTTTCAAGAGCTTTTTCAACCTATACTGTGATAAGAAAATTACCTTTCTGTATATATCTCTGGATAATGTTATAAACATTTACCTAACAATTTCAAGGTTACACTTCCAGCAAATAGGCACACCGGGAGTATTGTTAGAATCTTTATAATCAGTAGCATCTTTGGTAATACCACTGCTCAAATAAACTTTACTAATGCCATTGCCGTCCACAGGTTTATTTGAAAATGTTAATTGATCTGGTAGATTCAAATCTGTAGATCTAATATGGAAACTGTGTTTAGGAGAATGATAATTATTGATCGGGATGAACAATTCGGAAGTAACTTTTTTATTATTATTTGTGATAGTTGTTTCTACGTTGGAAACCACGTAATTCAATCTTGGACTTTGGGTCTCGGATAAATTCACATTTTTCAACTTGGGTGTTATCGATTTAATTTCCGATACTATTTTCTCACGTGAAGTTTCAGTGGTTTGAACATTTTTTCCACTCGATGAGGAATACGATGAATAATCGGATCTTGGACTTGATCCGATTGAATCTAATTGTGGAGAAGAACTTTGATACGGAATGGTTACGTTAATTTGACTGAAAACGGGTACTGGGGGTGGAGGGGGTGGTTGATTTGGTATTTGCGAGCTAATTTCGTCCAGTTCTAATAAGTTTTCGCTTTCTCTAGCGTGGCACAATGAATTCACATGCTCTAAAATAAATAAAAGAAAAACACTGTTAAAATTCGTGCAAAAACATCAAGGTAAAGAAAAATCGAAAACATCATCCTAATAAGTTGGTGGAATATATTTATATATGCTTTTATGATATATGATTTTAAGTTTTAGAATCAGAATTTTCAGGTATCTTTTGATTTGAAATAAGTTCATTTTATGATTTCTTAAAGATGAAAATTTGACGTTTCAACTGCTTTTAGTCTTTATCAAAATACGATATTTACACTGATTATTTACATATTTAATTTATGTTTTTTCCCAACAATTATCGCGTTATTTCAATAAATATGATATTAGTACAAGGCATAAAGGACATAATACATTATACAAATATTTCACTGAACTAAAATCTCAAATCCCAGAAACAGAAATATTATATATTACTGTCTACATAGGGCAGACATCTGAGTATTTAGAAAATAGATCATCAATACAACAAAAAAAATAAAACTGCATAAATTTACGACGAAATAACAAAAAAACACAATTTCAATTATAAAGGTTCAAAAAATTTTTATCAAAATATTTTGATAAAGAGTAAAAGAAGTCAAATTTTCACCTGTTTCCAAAAAATTATAACAAACAAATAATTTTAAATCCTAGAAACCTAGAATCAAGAACATTTAGAAGCATGAAAATATCAAAAGATCTACCAAAAAATAGCAAATTCAAGAAATATATATATATATATATATATATATATATATATATATATATCAAAAATGATGATTCGATTTTCCTTTTACTTCACACAAACGAAAATTTGGAAAAAATTCACAAAACTACAAAAAAAAAACCATATAAATAAATGCAAAACGAAGAGAAGCCACAAAACAATCAACCCTCGTTTATCTACCTGACTTGCATGTTACAGCTACCACATAGAGGAATTCTCGCCCCACCAATAGCAGCAGGGTTCAAGACACCTCTACCACGTCTGGGTGCTACTTTAACGCCTGCAGCTTGTTTGCCGCTTCCTGCACCTGTATCGGGTTGGGAAACAGAGGGTACATTAGGTTTTTTCGAGGTACTAGGAGGAGTAACATGCTTCAAAGGCGCTATTGTGCTAGGTGCATAGACATGCTTTGTTGCGGAAGAAGCTGCATTAGAAGCCAACGTTTGAGCAGGTGTTGATATTATATTTTGAGCTGTAGCGGCAAATTGTGATTTTTGTGATGGAACAGTACGCTGAGGATCTGTGATATGTCTTTTCGCGTTAGATGGTTCAAGAGCAGGCACGTTAACAGATGTAAAAGGATACTTCTTACTATCAGTGGTACTTAAATGCTTCTCAATTTGAATATTAACTTCTTTTTGAGATCTTTCATATTCTTCCGTAACAACTTTTTTTCTTTGAACTTGTGTCAAGCCATCTGCTGATCTTTCTACCGATTCACTTTGAGACTTTCTTAGTTGTTCTAAATGAGCTTGCCGTAACTGTTCATCGACAGAAGTAGACATAACAGTATCTCCGAATTTAGAAACACTTTTTTCTAATCTTTGAGCTTCTAATCGATCAGTTTTTTCCAATGCAAAATTTTGAACATGCTGGCAACTTGTAACTTGCTGCTGGGAAATAGGAAAACTCTGAGTTTGGACTGAAGATGTATACATCTGAGGGTTCGGCTCTGACTGTTGCGAAGCATGAATTCCCTGAAGTTCCTCAATCATATCCCTCTTGAATTGATATTCCGGTAAATATTGTGTTAAACTATCTCGAGCCTGATCAATTCTTATTGTTTCTGGATTTGGTAGCGGTTTTGAAGATTTCAAAGGGTTTTCTGGAGGTCCAGGTGCTGGCGAAATTGCTCTTCCTCGTGTTGGTGATGTTCCTCTATCTATACCACCTGGTAATGGACTGGGTGATCTGGAAACAGCTGGGCTTCTTGGATCGAATATATTACTATGACGAGCGGACATAGGCTGTGGAACTAAATTAGCTTGATAATATGGTAATAACGGAGACTTATTACCAATTCTACTCGGTGTTGTTGCACCAGGTCTTGAAGAAAATGAATCGATCGGTGGATTCACTTTCACTTTATCGTTTTCTGTTTCAACTTTAATTATTGGTTTCTGAGAAGATAAGACTTTTGTGGAATCCTGCATTGTTGCTTCGGTAGATTTTTTAGTTTCTTCTCTCATTTGTTCTTGCAACCGTAATTCAGCTTGACGTTTTTTTTCCAATAGTATCAATTCTGATTCGGCTTCCGCAGATAATTCAACCTGATACTGTGGTAATTGTTTGGGTTTTTTAAGCGCAACTTGTGGCGCAGCTTTCACTGGCACGGCTTCTTCTGCTTGTTTTGCTACTGAATCTTCGATCCGTTGTACTATCTTTTGCTGTTTCTGAACTTGTTCAAATTTTTTAACAGTTTGTTGCTTTTCAGTTTTTTCTTCAGTTACTGTTTCTCTCTGTACAAAACCCGGTCTTGTTTCAATAGTTTTTATAACGGGTTCAGTAGGAGGAGGTGAAAGTATTGGAGGAGTTGTTCTAACATCAACTGAAAATTGAGAGATGTCACCTTTGTTCTGGAAGGAGCATGAAAATCCGTGAAATATTGGAGCAATATTATGACCAGATTTTTGGTTTTCATCCAAAACAATTTGGATAAGTTCAGGATTTTGCACCGTCTCCCGTTGAATTGTTGTTGTTTTTTTGGTATTGCTTTCCTCTCTATGCTCTTCTGATTCTTCTGCTTTAGTTTTCTCATATAAAACAGAAGGGGGATAATAACTTGGAGGCTTCGGTTCTTTTTTTTGCATTTCGAAAGATGGAGGCAGTACATCAGGTTTTAAAGGTCTATTCACATCAGCTTTTGATCGTGGGGTTTCTTGTACTTTATTCGTATTTTGTGCAGGATTTGATTCAGTGAAAGGAGAATACGGTCTTTCTGGAGCTGTGGTTAAAGCTGCCAGCATACTCAGTTTCTGTTGTGGTTTTGGCAAGTCTTCTAATAATTTATCATTTGGATTTTTAAACTTCTTTCTAATAGGAGGAGCAGAGGAATCACCATCTATACATCCATACTGTTCAGGAGGCAGTACTGGTCTTTCGGGAGGAAAATATGGTTCGGTTTCTTCTGGAAGAGGAACTGCTTCTTTATGTGTTCCACTAGGTATGAAAGGCTCTGAAGGTGCTACCGATAAAGCTGAAACGAGAGCACTGGAAGAATATTTAGTAGGAATCGATGCAAACGTATCTTTATCGGGTGAAGTTGTTCGAATAGCTTGTGTTAGTGGTGATTCCCATTTCAAAGGAACAGCATTATCAATGCTCGGTGTTATACGTTCAAATGTATTCGGGCTAAATTCTGTTGGTCGTTTTAGGTCGCAGCTATCTTCTTTTTGACAACAGAATTCTGATTTTGGACATGATTCAGTATTATCCTCAAGTTTTTGAGGAGACGGTGGTTTGTTTGGAATATTTATTGCCACATCTTGGGTCAAAGATGGTGGAGTATTTCTTTTGACAATGTTTTCTACCAATAATTGAGTATCTAACGTTTCTGTTAAAGCCTCTCTACACTCTTCAGTACTCTTACGCCTACTAGAAAATTGTGAATATAGACCTTGAGAATATTGAGCCATGGTGTTAATTTCTTCAATTTCTGAACAATATTCGTCTGCTTCTAGTTCTTTTTCTTTTCTCTTTTTTATTATTTTTTGCTCGATTTGAGATGGAGGAGGATAGAACAAGGGACACGCAGTAGGGACTTCTGGTTCTTCTTGGGGAGGGGGCCACACAATGTTTTCGGTAACTTGTACTATTCAAACAAACACAAACAGTGGAGGATTATGAAATGGGAAAGGAGAAGAGATGTGAAAATAAAGTTAATAAGCTTCTTTTAGTGCATATAATAATTACAGTCCAATATCTATATTTTGAATTGCTATTAACAATAAGGCGATAGAGCTTATTCAAAGGAAAACAATCTTAAATTATATATAATCTCTATAAAGGTAATAGCATATTTAACTGAAGTTTTAATTTCACTTAAATAATGATGGTTATTATATCAACATGTCTCCATAAATTTCAAATACAAAGAAAGTATGATGAATATTTTTTAGGTATATTATTAGAAATTACCATCGACACCAATCAATAATGACGTTGAGTCGAAAGTAAGGAATTACCAATCGACTCAAACTTACACAGAATACATACTCGGATATTAATTTAAAATATGTGCAAAAATAAAAAAAAAACTGAGTATGAATAGATTGAGATAAGAAGTACTGAGGAAGTTTCTAGGAAACTAGAAACAGAAGTACGGTACCTCCACCTCAACATAGCGTTAAAAGAAACAGTGAGAACCCTATAAAACAGAACGTCTGTACAAGCATAGAGAGAAGACAAAATATTTTATTGGGTCTTGGAGTGGGACAATAAATACGAAAGAAAATTGGAATGTGACGAATTCAAATTTAGAATGATACCGAATCCTGGATATTTGGTTGTAAAAAATAATCGGCGTGGATATAAAATATAGAATAATATTGGAAAATTGACAAAGACAATCACTTCAACAAAATTGAATCAAGAATATACAAAGTAGCCATACGTCAAGTTACAGCCTAAGAAAGGCTCAAAATTTGTCGAGCTATAACTATTCTTACATTACATATCGTCAGCTGGTGCGGTTGGCACAATCAGAAAGTGCTTGTCGCTCCGTCTTATGCATACTGACAAAATTTTTAATATCAACAATATAGTTTGAATTCGGTCTATTAAAAATTGAATAGAATAACACACCAGTCTACTATTGGATGGCAGTTGAACAAAGTATCACAAAGAATATTGTATCTAAGATTGAGGTTTTCCAATTAACTGCATTTGAAGTAATATTTTGTTCTTGAAAACAAAATTGATAAATAAGGTCTATATACGATCCGCCTCATAAGTCTATTTTCGAACATAGGTCCCTTCCTTTTTTCACGCTTTTCTTTATTAAGAGATTTGTGTCCATTTTGATTGTTTTGTCAAATCGTCTCATAAGAACATTTTGGTCCTTTCCTTCTACTTAAAGTTCCAAGTGTAATAATATCTGATCACATCATCTTTATGTCGTTAAGTCTTGTGAATTTCCATTTTAACTTATTCATTTTGTTATGGATCTAGTTGTTTCTTCTTTTATGTAACCAAGAAATTACCTTTGTCTTTTTAAGAACAAAAACATGTTGAAATAAGTAACAAATTTCAATCAAAGTTTATTAAGTTTCAATTGTAACTCTGGCAAATAAGAAATATCTGAAAATGAAAGTTTGATCAATGTAAAACATTATTTCGCTGAGATTTCTATTTCAATCAAATTACTCTTAATTATAATTTAGAAAAAAAGGTTTGAATTAACACAATGATCGATAAATAGGATTTCAAAAGTTTTTAATCGAACGGTTCTTGGTTTGGGAATAAATTTAACAGCTCATATGAAACCTCGTAGTATAGATATAGGACTTGTAATGAGGTTATTATAAAATAGTATAACTGAACCTATTTTCAATATAGTTATTTTTTAGAATTGCTGGGAAGGTAATAAGGATATTTAGGAAGGATCAAAGCATATACTCTCAATAATATCTGCGAATCACCCAAAAATATCTATTTTCAAATCATACAAGTTTACTTTTAATTTCTTGTATATATCTAATTGAAGATCAGCGTGCATTTGATTACCTATATTACACTTTATAAAAAAAATGTCTATATCGATTTTGTTGCAATTTCCCAAATTTTACATATGCGTTATAAGGCCAAGCAATAAGAATGTAATAAGTGAATTTGGCCGACTATGCTATCAAATGGAAAGTAATTTTTGCTTCATTTCTAGAGGATGATCCGCTTCTTTTCTTTACTTCATCAAGCAATCTCAATGACATTTATAATTTCTAGACAAATAAATCATAGAATGAACCGTATCGCTTTTATGATCGGATAATTTGGGTGACAAAAATTTGCAAAAACTAGAAAATTTTATATCTATATCCAAAAATTACAAGAAATTGATGCTGTAAATTCACAGAAATATGGAGCAGATAGATGTTCCAATTGATCATTCTGGGAATAAGATTATTACGTTACGTACTAGTAAGTTAGCTTTGGTAAAAATTTTTTTCCTTCTGTTCAAAATTTAAATAGTTCTCGTCCACAGAATATGCCGACCTAATTTTTGTTGATGGGTTTTCTATGGTAACGGTAGAGCTGCTCATACCAATGGCATTTTTCATAGTAGAAAAACAGAACGATATGTAGATGGAGCGCAGGAAGATGACATTATTGACGGTGTTACTATGAACCATATAGAAGCACTAAACAAGTAATTCGAGAACTTAATGTTACTCAATCAAAAGTAAGTAGAGCCTTACAAATGGTTCAGCCACCACATACTGGAGATGAAATCCATAGGTTGAAATTTTGGATCAACAGTCATCGACCAACGCTATACATGACACCATGTACACATCAAGTCCAATTTAAAAGAGACGTGATAAATAATTTATATGTGTGACGAGAGGAAAATCCCCAGACTATTCGAGAATGTCACTCTTAGTTAAGGTTTTCGGTTAACGTGCTGATTGGTGTTGTAAATGACCAATTAGTAAATCCCCACCTTTTTATGGTCCCTCAAGAGGACAGGTACATATCCACTTTCTACAAAGTATTTTGCCGAATTTGCTTGTTAACGCGAAATCTTCAGTATTGAGTATGTAAAGTTCCTTATGACACACCCTGTATAAGCCAAATACCTCTTAGAGGAAATGCGGGGATGAATCAAGGTTTACATTACTTATATAAACATACAACTTGCATTACTTATTAATTCGCCAAGTATCTAGATTGTCTATAAATCGTCGCCAAAACCTATTATAAATAAATGGTTTTATTGGCAAGTAAAAAAAATTGATTCACCAAACACTCACTCAAATACAATTATCAAATAAAGAGAAAGTTATTGTCACTTAAGTATATATTTTTATAAGAAGATGAGACGAACTAGCAAAACATATTATTTTTAACCAGTATTGAGATAGATCAAAGACTTACCAAAGTTATCTTTATTAGTCGTGAAATAAAATAACTTTTTTACCCGTTAAACCGTACGTTTTTATTTCTTCACTTATCAAACAATTGAAATTGTACTCAAATGCTTCCTAAGGAGATAAAAGGATATTGATGGCGTACTAAACTTATGGACAGTTACACCGGTTTGAGTCTACCGAGCTATTGACGATTGACTTCAATATTACAATTACAATTTCGGGTTTTGATGTTGCAGGTTGAGGTTTCAAAATAAAACCGTCCAAGAGTTTTTTAAAATGCCAATATTTCGATCTTTTATTTATCTTTATCAATGTTAAAAATATCTGGTACATAATAACCACATCCGTACGGTTATTAACGGTTTAATTCAGTTTTTGTATATCATTTCGCTGATGGTTCTTTTTCCATATTTATGTTCCTTATCCAGAATTTTCACATCATGAAAATTAATGTTGTGACCATCAGTGAAATGATGTTGGGCCAGAGCTGTTTTAATATTTTCTCTACAACCATATTTATGCTGATATATTCTGGATTTCAAGTACTGCTTAGTCATACTAATGTTACTCTTATTACAGTCTGAATAATTTATTTTATAAATCACACTGGAATGCTGGAGTTTAGGTGTTTTGTATTTGATATATGTGAATAAGTTGCTAACTTTGTTTATTGAGTAGAATTTCAGGTCACAATTATTTGATGAATGCGGTTTGAAGTAGTTTCGAAGTTTCTCCGACAATCCTCTACCGAATGATAAATAATTGACAAATAGGTTTTTCAAACCTTCAGCTTCAGGCCGATTACTCAACTTTTATTCGAACCATCCTCGGAGACCTAACTTAGAGACAATAAAAGTAACCCTGATTTCTATACTGATAATAATAATGGAATCAGACTAATTTTCAAAGTTAATGGTTACCCAAGAGAGCTGGTTATTAAAATTATAAATGAGAGCAATTATAACGTAATAACGAAAATAAATTTTATTGTATATGAGAGGATTGTCTAATTTCACAACTTTTTGTTTACTTGTTTATCTTCACCAACGTTAATAGTACCACATATTTTTAGCCTTGAAAAGATCAAATAAAAGATCGAAAAGTTGGCATTTTAAAAAACTCTTAGGCGGTTTTGTGTTGAGTCCTCAACCCACAACACCATTCGAAACTACATACTAGGAAGGACAATCATTTCAACAATGAAATTACAAATACAGTATAAAAAAATTGAAGGTATACTAGTAGTTTTAAACAAATTCCATGTTGCTTGGCCTAATATCAAAAGCAGTTAGCTAAATATTAATAACTAGTTATTCAACGACTAAGGAAAAAGGACGAGGTTTCGAATTAAAAGAAGGAGCTGAAAAACAATAAATATTTGTTTATATAATTTCTTTTAAACAATATCGTTATACTATTTTATTAAAATGTTATTTTTTAGTTTTTACAGGTAGTGTATAGCGAAGCGAAGATAAATCGGTTTTGTTAAAAATACTGTTAAACCGTAAATGGTACCTTTGAAAAGACCACCAGCTGGTTTAACAGAAGAAAAACGTCCTAAAGGATAATAAGACATATTTAATACAGAAAAATACGTCTAAACTAAAGGGTACTGAATGTTTTATAACGACATGCTTGGGAGACACAGTAACTAAAAAATATTATGAATGAAATTAAAAACAAAACTTAATAGGTGTGATGAATTTTTTTCTAGATTCTGCACATTGTATTTTAGTATTGGAAAAAATTCTTGTTGTTGGTGTAATGAAAGAAACAATACCTTCATAATCAGTTCTAAGTGATCCGAAGGTCATATTACAATCATCAATTAATAAATATTATCAAATGTTTCTTGAACGATGAGATCGAAAAGGATATAAAACCTCTTCAGATAGTTTCATTTATATTCACAATTGACTTTATGAGGTTTTATTTATTTATTTTTCAGAAACTTGCTGTTCGATGTATTTCACAAATAGTTGATCAGTATTGATAGTAATTCGTTGAATGTGAACTAATTGTGAATGAATTAATTTTGCTGTTACAATTGATCTAATGGTTTCTTAAAGCAAACATTCATATCAATGAGTCTAAGTTGTCCATAAGAAAGTATTTCACTACACGCAATTTGCGTTTAATTTTTAATATTATTTTTCAGTAAAATTATACCCAAGTCTCGAAATAGTTTACTTACTCAATTCTCAATAACTTATCGGTGAACTGTTTATATTTTCTAGTTTTGATCTATGGTAGTAATATTTATATATCAAATAACATACCTGATGATGGACTATAGGCAGATGGAGTGTATGAGTGACTATTAAAAGATGGCGCTGGTGCGGGGGCGACTGGAGAGAGTGGAGCTGCTCTTGGTAAAGTGTTCGACGGGGAAAGTGGAGCAGTTACGCTGGAGAAAGGTTTCGGGCCAGTGACGTTCGTCTAAGAAAAAAAATGAAAGTTTACAATTATATAATAAATTATTTATAGTGTTATCATTTTTGCACCCAATCATATGAAAAGTGTGTTTAATATTTACTTTTAATAAGAAATTATTTTCTATAGAAATTGATGACTAAAAGTGAATATGAGGTCAAAAAAAGAGTCCCCATTGAGTGGTCATCAGCAGAATCACTAGACCATAGATTGTTTGGTTGAAGAATTGTTTAAAACGTTGGGTTTATACTTATAAACTACACATCAACGAAATTGAGTGTATACAAATAATTGGGAGCACCACAAAATTTACAGAAGGTTAGAAGTACTTTGATTATAGATTTATTGCATTAAAATAGTTCGAGTGAACAGTTTTTCAATTTTTATACCAGGCGTTCTATATGAAAAACATAAGCAAAAAGTACTTGGAATGTTTCATCTCTGAAAAGTTTAGACATAAAAAGTGAACAATCATTATTCCATTGATGAAGAAATGTTGAGAAGTCACATTCAACTCAAAAGACAAATAGAAAAATTAACAAACATTTACGTACTAGAAGACACAACATTGAAACAGACATGATGTATTAACGACAAAAATATCACAGAACTACATAGTTCTATTCAAACTATTAATTTATACATGGTGTTGCTACAAAATGTTGAGCATCCCCCTAGAAACTACGGAACCGAGAGTTCTTAAAACATTGAAAATGCAACTAAAATTCTATTGATATGGTGACAAATTTACATGTAAAATATTTTCAGTTAGAAGGTGTGGTCGAGGGAGATATCATTTTAAAGTAATTTCATTTCTCTATAAAACAATGTATTTTTCTGCAATTGATGACAATATCTTGTCATTGTGAAGAGAAATAAAGTACCTCTTAAATGATATGACACAGATGGTGATTACATTTTTGGGTATGAATTTTATATGAAAATTCCCCGGTGAAATTTGACTTATTGAAAAATCTATTTTCCTGGAATAACCGACAAATGAGTTTCATAAAATTATTGTTTCAAGCGATGTGTGTAAGCTTGCAAGATTTGCTGATAGCCCAATCGATAACATTTAATTACAGCTCTAGTCAGGAGAGTTGAAAAGCTTGCATTAATGCGTGGATCATTAATGATATATTCAGAACTGGCAACACTATAATTGTGGTTGGAAAATAACATTTTCATGTGAAATTTTCTTTATTGGTACTATATGGTCATATTAGAACTGTTTCTCTCTAGAATCAAAAGGCTTCTATTGCATATTTGCAGAAAAAAAATTGTTTTTGGAACTTTTATGATCGATGGAGGGGTAAGAATCGAGTTTGCTTATTTGGCAATCAATAGGATAACTCACAACCAAACTAAACTAAATAAATTTTATCTCACGCAAAAATTTATATCTATGTCTTGAGAACGAAGTTTTAGACCAGATATAAGATTCATCAGTTGCTATTCCCACTTTATCCTTAGAAATTTCCAAAATTTAATGAAAAAGCTGAAAGCATGGCTATTTGTTTTGATATTTCAATATAAAGCAGCATCGTACTCATACTGAATAATTTACTCACAGAATCATTTGAAATATACTATGTAAAAAAATGCTTTAGAAAATGCTGTTATTATGAAGAATAATTATTCTTATCGTGTAAAAAATATGTTCAACAATTGATTATAAACAAAATTGAAAAACGCTAAAAACATAATAGGGAAGTATGAGAATGAAAATTTATTATTCAAGTTTATAAAGCTAAAAATGAAATTAGTCAGCTATAATATCGGATTCAAGTGGTAGTGACAGTGGGATCGTAACTATTTGTGTTTATTATGAATAAATTGTTCACCACCAATTTGTATGTTGACACTTGTTCGTGCAAGACATGAAAACAAAATCTGATAATAATGTGTATGTGTATGTACAAGATATATCTAAATTCATGCGACAGAATTCAAGAGGTAATTAATTACCTGTTGTGTTGGATCTTCTACTTCTACAATATTTAATTTAATGCTTAGATTATTGAACATGTCATTATTCATGTTAGGATAAAAATTATAGATAGTGTGTGAGTGCGAATAGTTTGAATTACTAGATACTTAAGATATGTAAAATTTATAAGTGTACTGATAACATTATAGGAAAAATCTCGTCCTGGCCTAACACCCGCCTTGGTTAACAAAAAAAACATCGAGAGCGAGATTGAAGATTGAAGATTTGATCAGCAACACCGTAGGCATTTATCGAAAATCATTTACGTGTTATGTATACATTATGAAATGTATTAATTCAAATTTATGATGGAAATATTTTATAAAGGATGTAGTGAAAAGGTTGTATTAAAATTTTTGACTTAGTATAAATAAAATATTGAAACCAAAAGAGAGCTATGTTTTTATTATTTTATAAGCTACAACCTCATGCAAAAATTTGAATCTCATGCAGTGTTGAAAAATATTATGGCTGCGTTCTTTTTTAAAAGAGGTTATATAGGAAAGATTGCCCTCGAAAATCTGCTGACTAATATATTAGAAAATGTACATCAGAGGTTTCCAATAAAATTTGCGTGGAATAGACTTATCCATTTTTTAGACAAAAAGGAAGTTGTAATATTCCACTCTGTCAATTCTATAGGGCTTAAAAATGATCAAATTAAGAAGATTAAATAGAATTTCTTGAATAATATTTCAATGTTTAAGTATCCGAAAATTTTAAGTGTGACTCTCGCATATAAAATGGCAAATGATTCAAACTTTTTCACAAGAGCAACCATTTATGTTAACACATTTTATTCATAACTATATACTTATTTTGAAAAAAATAATATGTAAATGAAATATTACAAGTAACTTTTGTTATTCTAAAGCAAATGTTTGGCATCTTTTTTTTATTAATTCTTCGAATGAATTTAAGGAATTGAAAGCTGTAGAATCATCGAAACAAAATGTATTATTAAAAAAACGCAAAGCCATAGATATCACTTACCTTGTAAGTCAAATATTTGTTGAACGAAACAGGGGTAGAATTGCTTAATATATTATTATTACTAATGTTAGAATCGCCAACGTTAGATTTTGCTAATAGTGGTAATTCAGACGAGACATCGACACTCTCTTTAGTATCCTCTGCCTAAAATGTTTGCGAAAGTTAAGTTTGGTGTGTGTCATGCAAACAATACAGAGTGCTGTTAAATATAGAGAAAAAATGAGAGTATATAAACAAGAAATGAAGTTTTTCGAATGCAATATCAATAATCGAACAAATCTGACAGAAAAATAAATTTCATCTTGATCTCTAATACATAGCATTATAATAATCCAATCAAATTTCCGTGGAAATATTAGTAAATTATGAGTAGACACTCATTTGATATGAAATTGATTTCTGAGAAAATTATGTTATTCTTTTCGTAAGCTGACAAACTTACATCCTAAACAATACCTAAGAATATCGAGAAGTGCAGTTTCCGGCAACACAACTTTGAATTGTGTAAAAAAGTTTTAAAAAATTGACAGGGGAATACTAAAAGACGTGACAGTTCGAGAAGTTTAAGCTCCAGTTATTGTTCATAATCGAGATCAATATACCGTAAAACGACGGTTACGAAAATGTCGACAAAGCTTACCAATAATTCAATGTTAGGGATTTTGAATCAAAAATGATTCAATGCTAGAGATCTTGAAACGCTAATAATCCAATGTTAGGAATATTGAATTACAAATAATACAAATAATTGAATGTTAATAATAATCGAATCACAGTTAATTCAATGTTATGGAAATTCAATCAAGAATAATTGAATGTTAGGAACAGTGCTCCACGAATAATTCAGTTTTAGCGATATTGAATCATGAATAATTCAACGCTAGGAATATTGACGAATATTTCAGTGTTTATGATATTGAATCATGAATAATTTACTGTTAGTGGTATTGAAGGGTGAATAATTCAATGTTAAGAATATTGAATTAAGAATAATTCAACGTTAAGAACATTGCTTCACGAATAATTCAATGTTAAGAATATTGAATCAAGAATAATTCAACGTTGAGGACATTGCTTCACGAATAATTCAATGTTAAGAATATTGAATCAAGAATAATTCAACGTTAGGAACATTGCTTCAGGAATAACTAAGTGTTAGGGATATTAAATCATGAATAATGTAATGTTAGTGATATTGAATAGCGAATAATTCAATGTTAAGAACATTGCACCGTTCTGAAGTTTTCCAGTGCATGCCTAGTAGGTTATCCACATCCCTAAGTCTTTGTTTTACTCCAGTAGGAATTTGATTTGGTTGAATATTAATGGATAATACGCATGTATCTGTTAAAATACGAATGTGAAAATAGTTTCAACATTTGTAAACCTCCGGTTTTCCAATCACTGTTAGGAACATCTAGACACTCTTGACATCGGCTTAACAATTTGTTTTTTTTATTTCCTCTATCAATTGTAGCATACACTCGAACTGGAAGAATGTATTAGTGACCCACCACAGGGAATACCAGCTCGATTATTTTCACGGTTCTTATGATGTGGCAAGAGCTTAACTATTTGAAAGACAAAGATAAAAAAATAGTATTGGTTAAGTAGATTTGGTGCCATGTTAAGCAAATTAGATAGATTTTATTCTAAAGCTAATTTTCAAATATAATTTTACATTAGATTTGGAATATTTTGAGGCCAATTGAATACACAGCTTAAATTACTACCGAATGACATATAAAAGTTGTTTAGGGGAATATGAAACCAGATAACTAATAATAGATAGATAAATAATATATTGAAAAGTTAGATGTCGATTAGAGGTTAGGCTCGGCGTCTTTCAGGACTTTTAGGAAACTATAACCCAGGTTAAGGTAGATCACCAATCAGGTGATTGTAAATCCTAACCCGGAATGAGATTCAGATCAAAGTTTCCGAACGTCGTGTTCAAATTTTGGTTGGAAATTTAAAACAAAACCTACAAGAACACTTTCATTATTTTTTGTGCGTTGAATTTTCGATTATATTTATTTAGTATAATGGATTTCACATGTTTAATAATTGTTGGTGAGAAGTTATCAACAAATCACCCCTTCACACGGATCTTGCAATTAAGGGAACGTGATCCGGTTCAATTTCCGATTATATAGATCATGATTGGGTTAACTCGATCATAGTTACCAGAAAGTTTTATTGAGTGTAGTTACTAGTATAGAATACTCAAATCTTAAGGAAACATTTCTAGGGTTGTGCGTGCAATAACTTTTAAGAAAATTTTCTCTGATAACAAGTCTACAATAACTACAGATTCATTTCAGTTCAGTTTTCATAATTTCATTTACTGTAATTTATCTTTAATATTTACTCTTTTTTTGCATTAGAAAAACTTTTTTCTCGTTTATATTCATTATGTGAGTACTGCTTTATGTTGTTGAATTTTTACCTGGAACTGATTACCAGCTGTATTTAACTTTGGCGATAATGGAGATGATGTTGGATAAGAATGACTAGAAAGGGCAGAAGATATGGCGTGAACCGGAGCTTTTCCACCACTGTAAAGAAAACACACAAACAAAATAAACAAAATGATCTCTGGATAACCTACCATCAATAAATGATAGAATCATATTTTTGTCTCATAAGTTTTTGTAGGGTTTATACTTACGGTGGTACTGTTACTGGAACTAAATTTGGATTGGACTGATTTTTTAGAGCCGCTGATTTAGCATGGATGTCACAATACAATTTGTTGTTGATATTGTAGTAACTGTAAGAAAAGAAATTGTGTCGTGAATTTTTAGTTACTAGCTTGTTTGTTCCTTAAAAAACATCAATTTAAAATTTCCTGATATAGATGCTGCGACCTTTCTATTGTTACTGGTTTTTTCACACTTTCACACACAAAATTTGGAAAAATGTCATGACGAGATATTCTACTCAAAAATTAATTGATTCTCATAGGTACAATATTAAAAATTGGCATATTATATGGAAAAATATTATAAATATGAGCGGTATTAGATTCCCCATTTGTTCATAGCGAGATGATTTATATACGTCTGTTTGTGGAAGTTATAGTTTCAGTTTTGATAGTAATTAGACTCTAGTTTTGAAGAAAAGTTATATTTATTTCTTTCTCTATCATATGGGAGTCAAAAACGATTCATCTATATTTTAAAAACTGGAGGTATAGAAAAATTTTTTTTGTTGATCAATGTACCTAAAACAGCTCAAGTTTAATACATATATGAGAATAGATCAAATCGAAACCAAAACCTATATGTAGTTCAAGAAAGAAAGTATAAACTCACCTTAAAGGAGCAAGTATTTACATGATATTTCAATTATGGTTGAAGCTTTCAGCTTTTTAAAATATCTCGTGAATGGTGCAAAATATAAAAAAATTACCTCAGAAGGGAAAGTAATGCAATAAAATTGTACTAAAAAAACGTATAGAAAATCAAAATGGAGTTAGCGCTACATAACACAACAGTTTTTTAATTTCCGGGAGTTATTGATTATTTGGCTCATTTGGGTGCTCCCAAATATTTGAATTGTTTTTTTTTCAAATAACGCCTCCAACTTATGTCAATAATGACCTAATAATAATTTTCTTACAAATTTTTTTGTTATAAACTTTAATTTAAAAAAGTTTTTTTTAATTATTATTAAGTATTCAGCTTTAGTTTCGTATATCGTTTTTTTTTTCGGAAAGTGAAATTATAAAAATTGTTTTTGAAAATATCTATATACAGTACTTTGCACGTATAGAGTCTCACTTACATTTTTAACATATTTTTTTGTGAAAAATAAGTCTTCTACAAAAAAAATGTATTTTAACAATTGTTTTGTAGAATTTTCTCGTCATCATTTTTCTATAAAGAGTTTTCTTTCAAATTTTGCCCTGTTAATGATAATTTTAAAAAAATGTTTCCACCCTAATTATTTGGCATTTCCATGAACATAACCAAATAGCGTTTAGAACAAAGTTAATAAATTTAACAGAGTAAAAACTAGAGTGATACTTTCAATTGTATCCCAAATTGTCGTGAATAGTGATCATTGTAAAATTGAGTATATCTACACACTTACCCGACGTTTTTCAACGAACTTCCACAAGTTGAACACTTGAAACATTCAACGTGCAAATTTTTGTCCTTTATCCTCACGAACACACCCCTAAAAATAATTCTAATCAGATTCGTGTGAAAGTAATTTTTGATTTAATTTTCAAATTTTACAGAATTTGCGGTAATTTAAATTAACATAAATATCAGTTTAGGTAAATAAATAAAAAGTGAAATCATGAATTTGAAATGTCTATATTTTAGTGACAAAAAATACATAGGAAACATTGTGAAAATTTTCCACAGACATCTTATATCTTCAATGTATTATTTTTACTTACATTTATATTATATTCTCTTCGTTTTCTAATGAGTTTTATCCCACTATTATTTTTTCAGGCTTCAGGCTTCAGCTCTGATCTAGTAGTTGGACTGTATCCAACGATTTTTCAAGATTTACGAAAAATGATAATTCAGAGGTTTCATATTCGATTAAATTAGGGCCTTCCCCTCTCAGTATTTTTATAAAAGTAGGGTTTTTTCCTGGCAAATAATTTTTTTCTCGATTTAAATGTTTCGCACAATAAAGGATAGTTAATTGCATATATTTTTCCACCTAATATATCAAGTTGTATCGTTTTATTTTATTATACAATCTTAATCTCATCTTCTAATCTCAAATACGATTAATTAATTATTAACATTGATGAAGGTAAGAATTAATTCCAAGATAACAGATAGATTTGGCAAAATTTTTTTAAAAGTTTTGGCCCTCGAGTTTTTCTATGACTGTAGTGTAGTTTGCTAGAAATGGAGGAAACATTTATTCAATAAATTCAATTCAAATTACCACAAAACTGCTGATAATTAAAAATAATCATAGTAGCGTGCCTAACTTTTCACCAATTCAATTTAATGTAATACTTTGAATAAAATTAACAAATTATAATTTGATTTGATTTTCAAAGCTTGTAAAATATGTGAAAATAACATTACAAGTTTATATAATTTTTTGTCGTACGAGCTGTCGTTTCGGAGTTAAAGGAATCTGAAATTTCATTCATAAAAACTTTGTTCTAACCTAACCAAAAGAAACATTCTCGAGAGATCCTATTCAATTTACCTCTATACTTTACTGTATATTAACCTGCAAATAAAGCTGCAGATGGGTTTTTCATCTATATTTTATCCACTGGTTTAGCAGCTGTCGGATAAGGAAGTTTGACAATAGTGATAAATAAATATAACGGACTTGATTGGCTGTGTATTTTTTCCATAGACCAATAAACATAAACACTCTGGTTCATAGATCAATAAGTGAGATCATCATTTAATTTTTATTTTGATATGATGGATTTTGTTGATCACTCACTGGATAGTGATGAGAATATTGATCTTGTGGAAGTCCCAACACGAAAGAAAACTATATAGTAAGGGAAAGAGTGGATAATTCTGAGAAAGGGAACGAGCACCACTTCCATGCTATATTCCATCAGTTCTTTCATATTCTTTTTTGTATTCTTCTGCTGGTTGAAAAATCTCAATAGTTAATTTCTCTCTTCCTATGTAAAATTACTGCCTACCTTCTTAGTGTTAGTATTTTCCATGTGTTCAAAATACATTTAGCTCACAAGGAACCAGTAGAAATTATCATATCTTATACAGACTGGAAACCAAATAAAGTTCACAACACAATATTTAGATTCAGATTCAAATCCTGAAGTAAGAAATAACTATCTCACAATTCAACCAACAGATAAAAGCTATCCTGTTGTCGAAAAACCCAATTTTCACTAATTGATAGCTGAGACTCTTCTCACAGATAAATTGTAATTGATAAACCAGGCATAAGACAGATAAAAGAGGTATAAAATAAAGGTACCTATCTGTAATAACACAAAGTTGTTAATAAGTATGAGAAATAATTACAGCGGTACAAATAAACAAGAAAGATGAAAATTTAGAATTCAAAAACTACGGAGGACTCACTCTAGTGGAGAAAGTATATTACATGTATGGTTAAGGCCACCAACAGAAGATTGAAGGAAGTTTGTACGTAATAAATTACTAGAATTCTTTAGTATGACAATGTAATGTTAATAAATTAAGCTCAAGTTCTTAAATCGAAATGTCAAAACCTATAACTCGATCATTTAAATTTGTAATAAAAGTTATATTACTTATATATATATATATATATATATATATATATATATATATATATATATATATATATATATATATATATATATATATATATCGATACTCTTTACACACACTGTATGAATTACAGGAGTGTTTAACTACATTATGATGATATACATATTTTGTATGAATCTGTTCGCAGAATCTAATTTATTACGAAGATATTTTTGCGAAATGATCTTAAAAAAATATGTTAATACGTTCTGCGAAGTCCAGTGAACGCAGCAAGACGAATTCAGCATTTATTAATAGTATTGTCTGATTTTTAAACGTTCTCACTTGAATTAAATAATAAATATTCTAAAAATATGTTAAGCACGCTACACCAATAGACACTAAATCATGCTGAAGGGAAATTTTTGCGATTTCAGAACAAGTTTGAGAGGAAAAAAAAGTTGCATCGAGGAAAACGTTCCATGCAAGTGTTGCAGTTCTATCAGGTTCTAGATAAATCACCAATTCAGAATTAATCGAAAGGTGAAGGGCAATCATGCAAAATTAACGAGCACGATTTTATTTCAATTCTATCTATATGTAAGAAAACTGAAACAATTTTTGCTCAATCGGTTTTGAATTAATTATTATTCAATATCTAATCATAAATGTACTATACAATAGAAACAAAGTCGGAGTTAATTAATCGTCCTTCTATTTTTGGTTATTTCGATAGTCTCTTTTCAAATTAATTTTATCTGTTCTTTCTTTATAGCTCTTCTCCATATTCGTACAGGTCTGCCTATTTTCATTTTGCTTTTTGTATTATAATTAATTTCTTTTCTGGTTATGTTTGTTGCTGGTTTTCGTAATATCTCACCTCATTCTCGTTTCGTAATCGATCACTTCTTCCATTGTAATCCATTGGTGTTCATTACTTACCTATTTGGCAAAAAAATTTTAGATAACTCGTAGGTACCTGTCGATAAACTTTAGAATTTTCTGGAACATAAGCAAGCACTTCCACCCATGAAAGAGTTCTTGAAAATTATACATGTAGTATACTCTACACATGTGGTTGGGTATTTAAGACGTGGGGAGACTTTTGAGACAAACCTGGTATGTCTGAAGGTACTTTAAATGAATTATCATGCGAAAGTTGGAGGAAACAAAAAATTAATGACACTTTGATACTTATTAGAAGCAAATTTGGAAAACTTGATGATGATGATGCTTACTACTTAATTAAAGTTGTCTAGTATGAAGCTGGATACTCATACATATTAGAAATTCGACAAAGAGCAGCATTATTATCGGGGGCAAAAGTAAATAAAAATTATGATAATTTTTGAAAGAATGTGTATATTCCACATAGAGAGTTTTACGCGGAAATATAATACCAAACGATTAAAGTTTGTTGAAAAATTGCGTTGAACGTTGGGTTATTTTGATGCATTAGTGCAATTTATTTCAATTTTAGAATAGAAATTGCCTACAGAATAAAAGAGAAATGGTAAAATATTACAATTAACAATACAAATATACAACGATCTGATGTACATTTAGGCTGAGATTTCTATTGAACTGAACGGTTACTCATTGTCTTGCATGTTTTCAAGAAAAAACATTTGGTGGTTTTTGTCCATCAAAATGTCTTCTTCAAAGACTTGAGTGTCTTCCTTTATACACCCCAACTTTTTTTTGCAAGTTTCTACTTTTCCGCTTTTCTAGTGGTCCATTTATCTAGCTTATTACATGTTATGTTCTTATGTGAGAAACAAAATCCACTCAGGCGTCACACTGCAATCGTAAGTCATTAAAAAAGGAACTGAGCACAAAATTGTATTTTTTCTCAGTAAAATCGTAAAGCTTATAGCATTAACTTCAAAATGATAATTGTAATGTTTCCAGTCCAACAATATGGTCTGATCGCTAACGATCTCTTTTATGTTTGTTTAGAATAGAGCTAATTAGGAGAAACTGACCATTATAGAAGATTATCTACTTGGCCCACCACTATAATTTAGCCATCGATCGTTATTATACATCCACGCTAGCAACAAACAAGAATTTTACTTAAAAATGGGTACAACAACTGATAAAGTCGAAGACCAGAGACGTGGTCACTGCGCTGAACATAAGTCAGTCTGCTGTTTCCAAAGCTTACGTTCGTTTCCAAAAGACACTTTGGACAATTGGGCTTTCACTGCTGTTTAAGTCCAACAAGAGCTGAGAGTAACGCGAGGAGTGGCTGTGAGTGGCTAGGCAGTCAGTAGAATTCTAAAAGCAGCTAGTCCTGAGCCAAAAAGGCCAACTAGTGGCCCCAAATTAACCCGATCCCACCTAACAGTCCGTCTATGATTTGCCAGAGGACATTTTAATTGGACGAACAAAGGGGGTCCTTTCTCTTTTTCTCTTCTTAGACGAGGAAGGGTACTTGCATGGTAGCGATAAATGAGGACGAGTCTACAGAAGACCTAAAGAAAGATACAGGCAATGATGAATAAAAGAAAAAGTAGCTATTGAGAGAGGTTCCTGGAAGCCTTGTGCGGTCATATCAATGGAAACAAAAACAGAGTTTTTATTGAAACAGCCGGTGGAACGAGATCACTGACGGCGAACTGATACATAGAATAAATTTCAGGAGATCATCTCGTTCACATACTGCAGGTTCCGTACGGCAGCATTCACAGGATGTCGAACTTGCCGCTTTAGATTCGCCAGTACGTAGCCTGGGCTTTAATCCTTTCGAGCATTCATGGGATGAACTTAAGAGGAAAAAAAATCCGGGTTGGAAATCCTGCACCACCATAGCATCGAACAAGGTGGATATAGTTTGAGCTTGTATTCTCTTTACGGTCAATTATAACCCATTTTGTTTGTTTTCTTTTTCGTTTGATATATTTTTTATGATATAAATCTAAGATTAATGGCTTGGAGATGCTGGAGATCAGTAAAAGAATGGAAGCTGCAGATTTTTTGCTAGGGACTTTTGATTCCGAGCTTTTTTCTCACGAGTGTCAAACTTTCACAATGTGGATTTATGATTGAGGAAAAGCTATATACAGTAAAAAACTTATCTATCTACTTATTATTTATTTGTGTATTATTTCAGTTTTCTTAGCACTAAGACTAAATATATCATACACATGTCTATAGCCTTGACATATACTTTCATTTTTTTTGCAGTTTTAAGGAAAAAAATGGAAAAACAGCGACAGTACATAATCCAACATAAAGTTGGACTTACACAATAACCCTTTGACAATCAGTGCATATGGTCGCGCCTTCCGGCGCAGTAGGTTTCTCTGAATATCCTTGTGTTTGTGTACTGCCTACACTAACTGATCGGGACTGTTCGTTAAATGATCGTGTCTGTTCGGTAACTACCGGGGTCGTGGATTTTCGACCACCGATCGCGTGGCTGTGCGTCGAATAGAAATCGGAGCGAATTACTGTTGGGAAAAAAGCAAACGACTCAAAAATTATGTTTGTAGCAGTGTTTCAGTGGATGAGTTGGTTAAAAAATATGATAGTTGAGAAATTAGATTTTCCGTTTTATTGAATTACAGATTAAGAATAAATTTAAATCGTTATTCTTTCTAACTGCAAAGAAAATTTCATTCGGATTTTCCGAGCAATGTGAACTGGAGATGACTCTGTATTAGATGTTTTAAATTACTTGGTATGGACTGAAGAAATTGAGCTCTCATACAGAGTGAGTTTTATGTAAGGAAGGCCACAATTATTTTGGAAACGGCTTGTACAATTTTTATAAATTATTTTGTACAAGGGCATCATCTAAAAATTATTTTCCGTACGTTCCATTTTTCGGGAAAATCAGAATTCTATCGATGTAGAATTTTTATGGTTTAATGGCATAATTGTCGACGTCTTCTTTATTGTCAATTTTTTAAATCAAAAAATTTTTGGGAAGATCCAAAGAATGATATTTAGACAGTGATACATCCGAGTTATAGAGTGGGTGCAACCTCCCGACCGTTCAAGACAGTTCATGACAAGTAATCAAAAATACATATTTGAAATCTGGCGTTGTGAATAATAGTCAATAGTATATGAAATTTTCAGCAAACTTAAAAACACGCGATTACTTTTAAACCATTCTAAATAGGCGTTTACATATGCGATAACGTCCTCGATTGATAAAAATCCCTCGTCTGCAAGTGAAACTTTGAGGTTAGGAAATGAGGGAAAAGTCGCTGGGAGCCAAAGCTGGTGAATACAGTAGAAGGTCAACCATTTCAAAGTGAATTTTTTTAATGTATGAGAAGATCTTTTATCTTGAGGAAAAAACAAAATATTCGACTGATTTTGCTTACGCTGCGTCAATACGCCTATTAAATGTTCATTTAATTCGCTCTTGGTCCAGAATTCAAAAGCAAACAAAGCGCTGACACCTTACGTATGCTTAATTCTCCAATCAGTATATGGCAAATGCGTTCTTCTGATATGCCGATAGGGTCTTCCATTTCTCTAATCTTAATCCGACTGTTGTTCAATACCACTTTGTGAGCTTTTTGGATCACTTGTTCTCAGCTAAGCTAATATAAGTTGGAAATTAGCTGCTTAAAATTTTACTATCGTAAATCAAAGTGCAGAATCTCCATATTATCTAGCCCCTCTTTTCTCTTTCCATCTCACTATACAGTGGATTTGAAATACTTCGTGTCCATTTACTACCCTTCCTTCGTTCTAACAAATTGACGTGGATTTTATAATTATCAAACTATATTCAGTGAAACTTTATGACATCCAAATATCGATAGTTTTTGCTATTCTAAACTATTTTATGATAGGTGCCCAGTATTTTAGCGATATATTGATGTAGTTTGGTTAACTACAAAAGTTGATAACTTTCAGCAGAAATACTCACAAACAACTGTTTTTCAATAAATAAAATCTCAAATGTCACCTGAGAAACGTGCATCAATTTGACTTAGTCGAGGTATTTTTTCTCGATATGATACAATCAAACAATCCTCTGTAAAAGTTGGAGAATATTTTTTAGATATCCAATTATCAAATAACTTTCGAAAAGCTTATTATTTTCTTTACAAAAAATATTGTTTTGTAGAAATCTACTATCGGTAAGAAGATTTATATGAATATTATTTACAAACGTGATACATTTTTGAGATGAATATTTTACAAAGCAGCTCGTCTTAATCTATTTTTTAACAACCCAAATTCGGTAATTTTTTATTTTAAGCTACTTCAGTACCGAGTTCGATATTCCAATCCTCCCACCTTCGTTCAATAAAAAAATGTTGTACATAACGAAATGGAAAAATAGAAGTATGTTTTCAATAATACGGTCATTCGAACTTCTTCAACTATCCTACTTTTCAATTCAAAAAACCATCTTTGTAATAAAAAAACAAACAATTTTCCTCTCCTT
Organism: Diorhabda sublineata; assembly: GCF_026230105.1. NCBI lineage: Eukaryota > Metazoa > Arthropoda > Insecta > Coleoptera > Chrysomelidae > Diorhabda > Diorhabda sublineata. Next base: position 6,904,001 of record NC_079474.1, on the reverse strand, counting down.
TGGTATCCGTCAAAAGCAATATAAGCTGTAAAATATACGTTTTCATATTGAGTACTCACACAATTAACCGTTCACAATCTGCACAAATGTTCTGTCCTGGAGGTAATTGAGGCTGTGGAGGTTGCGGCTTATTTTCCGGAGCTTGTACGTGCCTAAGACCTGCAATGCCGCTGTTCGGGGTCGTCACTACACCTGAATCCGGCTCTGTGGTTTTGTTATGGATAGTAAGAATACAACAGGTGGTAGAAGTTGTGTACAGTTTGGTGGTAAAGTCAATGTGAAGAAATTAATAAGAACAATAAAAAACAAATAGTAGAAAACTGTAAAAGCGTTCTTATTTTGAATAATATATATATATATATATATATCATCAACTATTCTAAAGTTTCTTAACTATTCTTTTAATACAATATTAAAAGGAAAAGCTAATATTTTTCAGGCCAAAAATTACCCCATTAACTATATAATTACAACAAAAAAATTTACATTGAAATTAAAAACATTATCCAGATGAAAGAAAGACATCATAAATAATTTTTGGTATATTCGTAGGGAAGAGTATATCGACAGTAAACCTAAAAACACTGAGGAAGAGATGGAGTAACTCTTCATCAACATAAAATCATCAAAGCTAGATAGCAAATTAACTGTCAAATCAGAGAAGAAGACTGATAAGTTACGTACTAATAAATTGCAACAAAAAATCTTTAGCCAACTCACTTCCGATGTACCAGTAAACTAACCTGATTGTTTAATACGTTTTGTTATTCGACATGAAAAAAATGATCTTAACATTTTGGTCAAAGATTTTTTAACAAAATTCTTAACAACGGATCCAACGGAATACCCATCCTATCATAAATTCGCGTAAAGTGCTCTGATACATCTTTCTATCTTCCTCAGTTTGTCTTCTGTTTTGTTTGTTTTATTTTTGACCATTTTGGAATCAACAAACTTCAATTGTTTGAAAAAATATTATTAAACGTGATCGTAATCAAATGTAATTTGTAAAAAGCCGATATTTCTGCTTCTTCAGTTTGTTTGGTTCAATCATTATCAACCACAGTTTGTTAGTAATAAATGAACAATATTTCATTAGTGCTTACAAAAAAACTATTTATTTTTAATTTGTTTAATAGACATTGTAGATAGGCGTAATTTCTAGACCAACTTCATTTTAACGTCATTCTGCGGATAGAACATCCTAGAATTGAGGATTTTGAATCATTAATTTCGTACGTGTTTGCTCCTGATTTATTAGAATAATTTGAACGAAATTAATAATCGAACTAGCGGAGAAAACAGCACCCGCTATCATCCCTTCGTTATCGTCAAATTCAACTAAAGAAACGTCCACGATGAGAGAACTAGTATCAGTCTCGATGAAAGCGATGATGAACAATACTGTGACATTCAAATTAGTGATCGCAGTGAAATGAAGAAAACGAAAAAAAAGGCGAAGCAAATGAATGGAAAGAACTGGCTCGTTAAAATATGATGATGGAACGTAAGGAATTTGAACAAGATAAAAAAAATCAAAGGAAGGCTTACGTGATTGCTAATATGATTGATTCAATGTAATGCGAAAAGAACAAATACCTAAAAAAATTTTTCGACAAAATTTTTGAACACTTATGAACTCGGAGTAATCACAGTTCAAGCATGAGTAAACACGTCAGAGTATATGAAAAGAGAAGAGGATCGAATCCGAGCAGAAGTGAGGAATTAATATTAGGGAGAATAACTCAACTTCCTACACTCAAGTATTGGAAAGTTTTCCCCACAAACTTCCTGAATTACCATTCCACTATGTAAGGGAAGATTTCACAAAACATTTTCTGTAAGAAGACATAAGATGAATAAAGCAACTCTACGAAATATTTTAGCAAGAACGCAAAGGCGATGATAAAAATCTCATTGCTGGAAGAAAACCAAACACGTGTTTCATAGCGAAGAAAGGTAAAATAATACTAATACTAATGGATCTAGATGTTGAAAGATTTCGATCTTTGGACTCTGGTAGCTTGTACTTTGAAACTAAATTGTGTTCTCACAACTCCTCCATTTATAATGGTGGCATCCAACATACTGCATATTATTGGATTAGAGAAACTTGTGTACTGGACTCAAAAGGCTATGTTTGTAACAAAAAATAAAATCGCTGTAATAGCAAAATAAAAATATCGTAATGGCTAATGCCCTCCTCAATTTCTCCACAAAGTGGATATAACTGTGTGGAGCGGATCCATACTCAAATAAAGTGTGACTTTGTCCACAGCTGCATCTAAAGAAAAATCAAAAATCGCGAAATATACCTACCAAGCCATCTACTTAAAGCGACCAATGAAAGTAGGAGAATCCCTGAGCTATAAGAGATATTCATGTTTGATTTTAAGTCATTTAAGGATTACTCAAAAGCTAGAGTTCCACAAGTATTAATCAATAAGACCCTATAAGAAGGCAGAAGATACAATATTCATAAATACTCGCGCTCTAAAGTATTCGCCAGTCTTAAATACAGCTCAAATAAGAAGTTGAGGAAAATTGTCTTCAAGAACTACCTGAGAGAAGAAAACCAAAACCATTTCAACAGAATTATCCACCGTCGAAAACGATAGCATTCATCAATACTCTGGGACTGCAGCAAGTGATGTACAGTTTAGCAAAGGGAATAAACATTAGATCGCTCAAATCGCAGTCAGTCATTTAATTCTTAAGGAAGGAATTAATTTTAACTTTTTTTTTAAAGTTTTACTACAAACGCGTGGTATTTAAGTTTTTTAAACTATAATTCATTTGTAAAATCATATATGAATAGATTGTCAGGTAGTTTTATGAATCATTTCAACTTATTGCATGCTTCTGCATAACCTAAATAAGTATTAACCTGTTCAAACGTAGAGCCTTGTTTCCTGTGATTAGTCGATGCTAAGAATGACAATTTTCAATCGCTACTTGCTTCCATTATAATTAAATAAAAAATTCGTGTATTGTCATTGGTCAACTTTGGATTCATTTTATCGTCAAAATGAGTAGAAGATAGAATCTAAAAATCTGATTACCACCATGGGGAACTCGTCAAAGATAACATTACAAATTTATAAATTTGTTATATTATCATCCAACCCTAATAGTGCGAGAAATCACAATTCAATTCTATGTTTTGAAGGGCTCTAGAATCGACATTCGGTTAGATAAAAGACATATATTCTAAAATCTTGTTAAATCTAATGTATCATCAGAGATTCTTGATAAATGTGCTATATTTTAGGTCTATCTTAATTTTTTGAAAATGGAGTTGAGTTAACAAAAGCTTTTTTGGTTACAACCCTTTTATAGGCAACCATATTCAATTAGAAGGGGTACATTTTGATAGATTACACTAATACCTACAAATTTTATGGAAAAGTCTTCTCATTTTATGAACTATTTACGAAATAATAGTGTTTAGGGAGTCACCAGATACGGTGTATGAATGGAAAATAGCAGTTCAGAGTTAATATTTAAAGGTGTTTCTGACAGAAAGCAAAGTTGAGTTGATAATGGAGGATAGAATTCAAATAAGCCTTTCTGAACCGTCGTCGTAGATATTCTGAAATTAAAATTATTAAAACGAATCAATAAATCAAATATAAACACAACATTTACCACCAAACTCGTCAATGTGTATGTGTAACTGGGTATACTGCGTCTTATATTTTAAAAATCAACAACAAAATACACAATAATATTATAGTAAGAGATACAATCATTATAAAATCTGTGAGATCAATGAAACTACTTATTTAGTTCGTTTGTGAATCTCTACAAATTTTCAATTAACAATATTGAGTAATAAATAATGCAATAGAACATGTTGGCTACTTCTATTTTCTATATTTTTTATGATTTTGCCGCAACTACTGGCAACTTTGTATGGAAATTTTATACGAATATATTTTGGAAGCTGATACATCCAATGAATTTGTTTTTCAATATAAGAGTCATTGAGCAAAATTTCAAGTGAACATAAATATCATTTAATTTTACACCAAAAAGGTTTCTTCGAGGAAACTTTTCTGCATAACAGCTGATCTAGAGTTTCCTAAACAGTCGCTTAAGATTAATAACATGTCAGTGTATTCAAAATTTGAGTACATTTTGATGAACAATATCTAATTTGACAAATAACAAGGTTCCAGAAATTAATCATCAATCATTGACTCAATGTCATAACCATCAATGAACGACAGTTTTCCATGGCGAATTCAGAGAAAATATTATTGTCTTGTAAAATTCAAAGTTAAATAATCATGGGTACTCCAATAGCTCAGTGCCCATATTTATTTAACTTTGAAAAACAAGGTAGTTTACTGATTAGACTGGATTTTTGTTAAATGTTACAAGAAACGAGAGCCCTCTGTCCCAATGTTTTGCATGTATCCGTTTTATCGATTGGATCCCATTTACGCGACAAAAATTTTCAATTTATATAATGCTCACTAATTATTAATAATAATAATTCACTTGAAATTTTCCTTTATAAATCTAATATTGAAAACTACTAGTACCTGTAGTACCTGGCCCAACGAAGAAAACCCAAGAATTTTGAAAAAAAATATATTTATCTTTCAACGTAAACTCGTTTTAGCTCTATACAATTTTCCTAGCGATGTTCAATAAGTTTGATACCCTTTTTATAATAAGAATCGTCAAACTCCTCAAAATAGCCATTAACTGCCTAACTTCATTGTTGGAAAATCTTTGACAGCCATTTTCTTAAGTGTGGGAACAAAAAATAATCCGAGAGGATTAAATCTGGTGAAAAAGTTGCATAAGGTAGCATCCCAAAAAAACCGACGCCATGACCTTGCCTAAAGATACAACGGTCTTTGCCTTCTTTGGAGCTGGTTCTCCCTTTTCTGTCCATTGTTTTGATTGTTCTTTTGTACTAGTAGCAAAAGCAAAATTGAACTACATAATATATAGTGAAATTAAAATGTGATGTTTATATTTATATATTGTATATAATTTGGTAGATTTAAGATTATAGTTCAAGAGTCAAATTAAAATTTCAAACTCAACAATGTAAACCAAATATTCCAGGTATTGAAAGCTAATAAATATTATAAAATTTCAATTCCAACTATAATGAAAATGCCAGGTATTACAATAATATAGAATATCCCTGTACAAGGGTTCCCTATAAATTGACACAAATTTACGACATTTGGGTCTTACCGAATTTCATATACCTAAGTTTTGATAGTAATTAAAATTTGAAAAACATTATATATACAGAACGCTGGCTAATGCTCCCTGATATATTCCCAACTAAGTACTTAACAGAGATCTAAAACAGGTATTGGGGAATATGCCAAATTAATGGATAGTTATCAGAAACAGTTGAGAGTTCACCTCACCGCAATAAACTAGTTGCAAATCTCCTTATTCTTCAACCAATAGGAAGACTGAAGAGATATGACCAACTGAATCTAACCCACAGATTAGGCTAACAGAGTATTTTATGATATTCCTACCGGCCAGAAAAGCCGTATGTAGATTCAGGGATATTCATCAAAACCACTATTCATAAAACACTGAGAGTTTGCTGAAAAATTAATGTACACGGTTTGTTTTTAAAGTAAATTATTACTAAAAGGAATCAAAGTTGGAGATCAAAGTACAACTACAGTAAATTGTCATAATAAAAATACGCGTAGCTCCCAAGTAAGCCAACATTTGCGTGTTAATGTAATGCATTGTCAAACAAAGCATAGAAAGCTTAAATTTTCACGTGAAAATCACTAAACATACACCCTATTCACCTAATTTGACAATGCGATTCTTGATAAAAAGATAATGCAAGTAATCAATTTCTTGAGAGCATTTCAAATGATAACTAGCTTCAAACTGTTAAGTTTCGGAAGCTTCGGTTTCAAAAGTGTATTGATTAGTGGTAATTACATTCAACATTAATAAAATCATTTGGTCAAAAGACTTGTAATAGCTCATAATATATATCTTCATCTATGTATTATTTTTAATAGGATACAGATGTAGCCAAAATGTTTGATATTGCACAATCCAAAGATATAACAAAATAATTACCTTGATCGTTGTAGTTTGTATCGTTTTCAGCTTCTTTCAGCGCTCTAAGTACTTCGCTATTAGAAGCATCGTAGTTTTTCTCGTTTTTCTTGAAATTCACACTGAAAATATGAAAACAGTAAGAAGTCAATTACAACACGTATTTTGTAGAAATCAAAGCTTTTATTGGACTTGTTTAGTTATACTGAGATTTTAAACGTTGTGTATTTCAACTCACATATTTCTCAGTCAATATTTCATTTTCTATCCCAGCAAGCTGAATTTTGCTAAGACACTGCTTGCACTCTATTTAAAAATGTAAAGAAAAACTCTAAACGAGTAAATTAAAATATCCTAGTAAACCAGTCAGATCTCTGAACTAATTAAATTTAAATTTTGTGCTTCCAAGCAATCTGAGGGCCCTTCACCATTATTCTTCCACAAAATAATGTAATCACACTATATCAATTGATAAATTTGCAAGTTCTCAAAAAAATACCGAAAAGCATTTTTTACAGCGTGAATTTGAACCTTCGACCGGCAAATCCAGAGGTTGACGCCTTAGCCCGCTCAGATAACGAATGCAATTAAAGTGGTGGGATGTACTAACAGTAAAAAGCCATTTGATCTTAGTCCAAAGGAGAGTTAGAAAAAAATTAACCCACTTACAGGTGAAATTAATAAAAATGTGTTAAAACCAAATACTTCAACAGGAATTTGCTAATTCGGCACTTCGGTAATTAATTTAAAGTGTATTTATTGTGTTATCCATGAAACCCACGAAGAGTTAAGTCATCAAAGCTACAAAATGAATCATTAAGTATTAACCTTCTGGCGAAAATACGATTGCCTATTACTACAGGTCAAAAATTTTATTGATATTTATTATTTACATATTATTTTCTCAAATAAAAGTGAATTTTCTCATCTTATTTCTTTATTCAGATAAAAATAAATTCAGGAGTTACTTTGTGTAAGCTTTGTATAAGAAACTTCTCTATCTATATTATATACTATGGAGAATAAATTCTTAACTTACCCTAATGCACCTGTAGATAACACTTCCGTTTGTGCTGAAAGGGTTTCTGCTATACTTTCCTCTGAATATAGTTTTACGGGACTATTATATTGCGTGTTAACTAATCTTGGTCCACCATTGACAGCACCATTAACCTGGAAATGATAAAGAAAATCGAATAAAAATATAACTCTCTCCTAATCAGATAATAAATGATTTGGTTCCACTTCAAAATATAATTGTTATTGATAACACCGCAGTCCTTTTCCGCGTTTTTGAGAGCAAAAAGGGTATGTCTAAGAGTGATTGAACTACCAGTACTAGTAAGATATTCATCATATATCTATCATTTCGACATAACTGCTTAAAAGTAAACATAATTAGCTTAGATCTATATACCAGCAGGCAGGTCACATTTTGTGCAACTAGCATGCTAGCGTGGTCCGAATGGAAAGCTCTTAGTACTTCCGCCGTCTACGAGGTTCAGTCAATGATCAAGTTCTTAAATTAAATTCGAGCAACATGGCGTCAGAAATTGAATTGTCTCATTAATATATTGTCAGGTATATGGGCCGATATAATGAATCAGAAGGGAGTTAAAGTTTCCATCATGAAGAGCACAGGGAGTGAACATCCTCATCAATAATAATTTTGTTGCACGTAATGATGAGCTGAGCAGCCCTTGTCCATATATATTGTGATACTTGTTGCATGAGATTGTCTGTTTTGAAAATTGCACCAGGTGGGTCCCAAAAAATCTGACAGTCGAACAAACAATTCAACACTGTAGTACTAACATTTCTGCGGTAATGTAGACCTCGACAGAATCGTCACGGATGATGTGACTTGGATTCCACACTTCACCCCGAAAGCAAAGCAGTGCAGTGGTCAATGTATTGGCGGCATAGTGGATTTCCTGTCAGGCCAAATTCGAGGAGACGTCGGTATGAAAAGTATCGTGCACGGTATTTTGGGGCGGGAAGGGCATTCTGCTCATTGGCTACCCTCCACGTGATTAAACGACCGCTACTATGAAAGACTCAGGTAATTGCGACGTGTCATTCAAAACATTTGTCACGAGTTGCCAATGATGTGTTAGGCCTTGCATTATCATGCTGGAACACTAAACCTTTCCGATTTGACAATTCTGCCCGTTTTTCTTCGATTACTTCATCCAGTTTCATAAATTGTTGACAGTTTGGTTCGTCGTTTGGTTCGTTGGAAGTAGCTCAAAAAACACAACACCTTTGTAACCCCACCACTGACAGCGTGAGCTTTTTTTGTTGCTTTTCAACTTTCTATGTGGTTCATTGTGTTTGTTCTATGATTTTTTTCGAACTATGTTACTATTCAGGACCCATTTCTCTTCACCAGTGATGATTCTTTTCAAGAAAGGATCGGTTTCATTTTGTTTAAGGTGCATATCGCAAATGTTGATTCTTTATGTTAAATAAATTTCTTTCAATTCGTGTGGTACCCATTTAAAATCAATCCACAATTAATACCTTTCATAAAAATCATGCACTACTTGTTTCTAAAGTTAATGGGACCAGTATCACGTGACAAATGGTGAATTACAGCACTAACATAAATTATTCAAAAATTAAAGCACGGCTCTCTACCAGTAAAAAGCGGAAGTACTTAGTTCATGTGTAGGTTTATTTTGCTTTCGATATAACCTCTTTTTTTCAATCTCAAGAGATTTCAATATCCAATAAGTGTATCATAAACATTCTGTTCTTGAATGAGATGTGTGGAACAATATAAATTGATTTGTTGTTGAAGAAACAAACAAGGAATGAAATTATTACTCTCCAATTACTAACATACAAATAACAAATTGAGATTATTTGCGCAGTTGTTTTTGGCAACCTAATCTATATTATGTAATACCCAACAAATATATCATTGAGTTTAGCTCATAGTTCACCGTGCCAAGAAATTGAAAACCACGTACATTGCAAATAAAAAAACATGGCACAATAGCCGTCATGTGAATTAGATTCCAAACATTTTGGCTGCATTGTTAAAAATTTTTAATGGAGTATTTCCAAAGCAATGCATATCGTAAACAATTCAAAATGTTTTCAAACCACTCATAATATAACCTTAGCCTCATCTTGCGTTTGTTGGCATTTGAAATGGTCAACTATTCATTAGGGTGGTTCGAAAAAACCGTTTTTGTTTTTGCGATTTCGAAATTCCATTACCAATCAAAAGCTGCTTAAAATTTATTTTTGAAACTTTGTTGTCCAATGGTAAAAAAATAATATTCCGTAACATATTCAAGACATTTTTTTCAAAATATTAATGTTCTAATTTTTTCCAGCTTCTTTATTTTGCGCCTAAATATAGCACAAAATAGATAATAAACTACTGACTAACTGAATAAAGCAATAAGAAAAATGCAATTCAAAATCATTACTACAGTGAAAGTGGAAGCAGAGATAAAGCGATTCCAATTACGGGTATTATGTCAATGAAACATCAGATCAATATTTCAGAAGAAATATTGAGAATTTATTCAGTGAAAATTACAGATTTAAAATGAGAAATGCAGGACACGGGAAAATTCTATTTAAATAATGTATGGCGTATTATAGAAAATATGAAATAAAATAATCATGGAGAATCACAAAATAGAACCCAAAAAATGTCAATGTGTGATACAGGAAAAGAAAAGAGGAGCCCGAATATATGGAGGCAATTAGATAAATCGTCAAAATATGGAAAAAGACAAAGAAAATACTACATTATACAAAAGAAACTGAGGACAGAATGAAATTATTAGTGTATTGTATAAAAGTGTATTCGTCACAGAATTAATAATTTTAGGAGGTTTTTTCGAAGGCATTAATCAACTCCTATCAACTTCCTTCCAGTCTTTGTTATTTGGAATATTGAATAAAAGTATTTTCAAATAGGACGATTAGATGGATAATTGTACCGATACTTAAAAGGAAGCTTTCAATTTATTTTATGTACGTTTATACAATTTATAAGTATATACATCTTTCATCGATAATGGTGCTCTCACTGCTCAGAAGTACATTGAGGAAATACTTCTAGAGGTTCTGATTCCGCTTTCTAAATTTATTGGTGATCAATGCATTTTGATGCAGGGTAATGCATATCTACATACCAGAATTGTTCTCGATTACTTGAAGGCAAGTAGAAGTGCAGTATCTTCCGATATGAATCACAAATAAAATTTGTGGGATTATTTAGAAAAGAGATTTCAGCTTATAATTCAATTTCATACAACTTCATATTAAAAAGTTTTGATATGACTGAAAAAGGGTTGCTAATTTTTCCCCCTTATAATGTAACAGGAATATTGAAAGAATAGTTGAAAGAATAGAATAGAAAAACCGAATTTCAATCACCACATTTTAAGGATGACATCTCGGAAAGGGGTGGGTTGAGCAAATTTTGTTATAGAAAAGACCCATCCAAATTTTATACGACGAATCACCTTCTGAATTTTGTCGCATGGATTTAGAAACACCCTGTATATAGTTTGTAATAATGAAAAAAATATATCAATAGGTTATCGTGTATTGACTGCAAACCCTATAATCAGCTTCTCTTGTCCTGAAATCGATATATCAAAAAATGCGTTATATTATGAACACATTGTATAAGATTATGAAATGTTTTCTGTTTGTTCGAAATCAGATGCAAAATCACACACAGCAGCAAGTATTCTTGAAAACTTTTCCTCTCAATTTAAATTTGGATATATTTTTCATACATCCAGTAAGAGTAGCAAAAAATTCTTATTATTCAATCCAAAAATGATATGTGCAGTAAAGAAACTTTGAGAAATTGAGTATGAATATGCCAACATTTCCTATAAGATCAGATAATTGTGATTATATTTTCTGAAACTGTACACAATGTAATAATTAGTTCATTTAAATAATCATTACCTATATTTTCTTAAATCTATTATTAGGAGAATTATGTAATTAACTCACCTGAGGACTAAAAGGTTTAGCAGATAAATTGTGACCCGTTCCAATGGCTCCAATATTTTCACTCTTGTTAGAAGCTAAAGAGGTCCTTGTAACGGTAGTAGCACTATTGATGTGGGGAGATGGAGTCGATAAGGGGCCAGTAGGTACAACTGAAGGTTTCCACGTAGATCCACCTCTGAAAATAACGGACAGTTGAAAAGTTTAGAGGTTAATTACCAAAATAAATGTACTGATTCAGCAAACTGGGCACTGTATCAATTATTTTTGATCAAGATTAGGTCACAATGGAATGTTATTTATGTTTCTAGGTTGCCAGTGAGGTATTGGGGTCAAAAAAAATCAAGAAGGCTCTAGTAAGATTGTAGTGAAAGAACAAGGAATAAATAGTTATTCTGAAATGAGACAAGGTTTAAATACAATAAGTAATTTGATGACAAGGTGAAAATATTGATTTTTTCTGACACAATTTGTTCTATTAAAATTTCTGTCATGTAAATATTTTGTAAGGTTGTCATTTGCTGGTAAACAATTTCCTTCCAAATAGTATTATTAGCTCAAAAGTTGAATATAAATAAATGAATTATATTCTGATTACTTTTATTTGATTTCATTACACGTTTTAAGTAGCTGAAACATGTAAGTCCCAGTTTCGAAATGCAAAAGTTAAAAATTTGAGAGATACCAGATACAGTTTTTTTTATTTCGTTTAACGTGCTTCGACAGCGCTGGTCATTGGCACACAAAAACAATCAAATGATACATAAGTTAAATAAAGGACTGTTACTAAATCTATTACAATACGTAAATTATTTGTATTTTCTCATACAGCTTGGTGGCTTTAAGAAGGATTTTCGTCATTTCTGTCGGGCATTTAAGTGTCTTCTTGAGTTTGTTTTTCATATCGAACTGCTGGTATGCGGTAGAGTATTCTCCGCACCTCCACAGTGAGGATGTGCTTAAACAGACACACTTTATAACTTTAGCAGACAGAACGACTTTCTTACGACATAAAATAGCCGTGAGTAAGTTTTGTGTGGTCTTCTCATTATCACTGCTTCTCTCCTATTCAAAAGTTTAGGGAAAGGTTAGAAGTAGATGGATGGATGTTATGTAATGCTGTAGTACTCTTGTTCCATATATCGCGCCTAGATTTTTGAGTGAGGTGAACTTAGTCTTCAGATCATTGGCAAGCTGAACTGGGATTTCAGAAAGATCCTTGTGCCTTCTTTGGCATGGTGATCTGCAGATTCGTTTCCAGCAATTTCAGTGTGCGATGAAAACCAGATAAGAGAGAGAGTTACATCAAGAGTAATGAGAGTTTGGTAAATGTCGTGAATGTTTTGGACTATGGGATGGTTGGTGAATATGGTTGTAATTGACTGTATGGATGAAAAAGAGTCAGTACATATGACGATATGCTTATGGGGAGAAGAGTTAAATTTGGAAGCTTGAAGGATACTGTATAGTTCACCAATGTAAATACTACACGTCGAAAGTAACCGAAAAGAACTTATGAGTTCGTGGTTTGTAGTGATTGCGCAACCGACACCGGATTCAGCGTTGGAGGAATCTGTGTACCGTGTAGAAAATTAGGTCGAAGGATTTTTTATGCACAATTTCCAAGAATGCTTTCTCTACAAGGGCACTAGGGGATTCATAGATACTTATAAATAAGTAGGTATATACCTCATATCATTAGATATTTAGTTTATTATTGTCGATTTTTGAAGGGCTGCATTCTTTTAAAATATGGAAATAGCAGATATCGATTCAAATGATGATGAAGTATTAGTAGAATGTATGGCTCCATATAACGCAGAAGGATAAAAATACTCCTTTAAATCTTTTACCGAGAAAGTCTTAAGAGAGGTATTCAATCTGCTATAATCGATTTATTAAATGGCGGCAAGAGAAAAGAATCAATTCTTGTTTTTGCGAAAATGTGTTAATGGTATATGCATAAGAACTCTAAAAATCTAAATCTAAAAACCAAATAATCTTTGGACACATCACTCGACACTATGCAGCAGTCTTAATATTAACATGATTTGGATATTAGTGTTTGAAACGAAAGGCACTGATAATCAACATATTTACAAATATGGCGTTATTACCGTAAGCAAGAATTATGAATATGTAAAATCGATGACGTCGACCATCTGGAATTTGTAGCCCTCATTAAATTGTTGAACACCAAAACAAACAAATCGAGATCATTCACTATTTTTAAACAATATATTGATCTTGGGCAATCCCAAATTTTTTCTTATTTATCAACAAGTCAAATGCACTAGAAAACAAATTTGGTAATGTATCGAGAGTAATTGTTAACTACCTTCATTAACCTTGATTGGTGTTTCGAAGGACGTCGGATTCTTTTCTGAAAGTAGCACGACGAGTCTATTAGGAGGTAGAACAGCGATGGTATTCTACTATTTTGTTGTTATGTAAGAGAAACTATTTTATCCATCAGTCCAATCTGATATTTGATTATTCGTGCAGTATTATAGGCATTTTTAAGCAAATGTAGGAGAATTTACCATTTCAGACCCTTGAAAATATCTTATTTTCATTAGGATGTTTATTTCAGCTGCAACTATCAAGTTAATGATGCGTTCTTCCTGATTTATTTCAATGTTTCATTGTTCAAAGTTCAATTATGTAGCTGAAATATTTCTAAAGCTGAGTATTACATCTCAGATTTTGTTAATGTAACAAATTTGTATGCTTAGTTTCTTCCAGCTTCTTCATTATGAGCTAACTATCAATTTGGAACTTTCCTATGTTTGCTTTAAGTTGATATTTATAAGATTTATCAATCACGTTATTTCAGAAGTAGTTCTAATTTCGATGCATGTAGACATGTTACCCTCTCGTAAAAAATAAATCCTTGAATAATGGCTGTATAAGCAGCGTTCGTTGATTCAAATCTGATGTTAAATCTGATCGATCCATCAGTGTTGAAAATTATGTTATACTTATAAAAGGCATGAAACTTTTTCAATTATATTTTATGATGCTGTGTAAGATCTGTAATACTTTTACAGATATAAAGTAATGAATAACTATAAATTTGAAGACTATATATTAACCGGTAGATTTGATAAATATGAAATAATTTAATCATATTTACCAAATTCGATGCTGATTATGTATAATCACCGGTAATTTTATAATCACCGATTTATAATTTTTACTGTAACACATATAGTCTTCATTTTTGTACCAACCTTTGAATGGTCATTTCGAATGAAGGGCCTGCTCTTAGTACGACGTCCTGTGCGTCTTTATGTCTCAAATTGAATACATCTGTGTTATTGATTTTGATCACTGAATCTCCTGCAACGAGTCCGGCTCTTTCGGCTGGAGAACCGACATTCACCTGTAACAATAGTAATACCTATCAAATATGATAATCATTAACTACAGAAGATTTCTAAAAATATACGACAATTCAACTTACACTCATTTGTGTGTATTTCTCAAAGAAAATGATGAAAGGATCAAGAAATTAAAAACAATGTTTTGGGTGAATGGAACAATAACTTGCATCAGAAGAAATTTCAGGGGTTGTAGTTTCATCAAAGTTAACTAATTTCGGTAATATTTTGATATTGCGCTCTTATCGTAGGCTTCTCTTGGTCAACATTAAAAACGTACTGTATCAAATTGAAATGCCACAATTCATGGTAGACTTGTGTTATTATAATAACACAGAGAAATTATTTCTTAATATACTAATAGAGGATATTTTTCACCGCCCGAGAAATTCTCTGATTTATAGATTATAGAACATTTTATAGAATCCGTGGAAAAAATATTGATTTATACATTGTTTGGGATCATAGAACACCTATTCAAATGTCAATCTATTTTTCGAGATTCTCCTCTACTTACTTGACGTTCTATTCATAAACAACAGACGAGACCTCAAGATTCACTTATTCGCATTTTTTCTGTCACATAAGTCTTTGGTGGAAATTTTTAATTCATTTGACGTTAATATGCATGTGAATTCCGTGCCTAAGAATTACTGTAACCTCCTCCATAATTCTAGATAATATAACCAGTAGATATGGAACAATTGATAATTACTTTATAGATTTATTAGACCTTGAGGCAGATTTTGTCAAATATACCATGCCACAGATTCCTTTGAAATAACATCATCAGCTCTGAAAAATTTTCTCAGTCAACAGAAACTGTTTTTTCATTCAATTTACTCAATTTTTCATTTGCCCGTCCGAATAGAATTTTATAATCAAATTTTCATTAATAGAGAGAGAAATGCTTTGTTGTCAAAAAATTATTTACAATTTGTAGACAAAAGCTTGTGAAAACTAAAAAACAAACATAAAAATTACTAAACTAAGATAAAACAAATAAAATAAAATTTCAATATACAGAAGAAAACCACAATGGATAACAAAATTATAGGTTCGTAGCTAAAATTAAACCAGTATGCAGCATGCCCGGTATTAAATATTATTATTAGAGTCAATTACAGAGTAGGAGGCAATTTCCATTAAATTTGCCATGAAATTCTATTAGTTCCTCCAAATATTATGTTAGTTCGTTGGATCAGGTTTTTCCAATCATTATTTCAGTTGATACTACACTACCCTTCAACAATACTACACAATTTCAGCTCTGCAGAAGAATTTTCTTCCAATATCAGGGCTATTCCTGATACCTCCACATACTACATAAAACGTTTTTTCTCCTCTAAAAATAACCCAACGAGTACCTGTCATAGTCTCATCATTGTGATAGGATAACAAACATAAATAAAAGAAGAGGAAGAAAAAAACACTAATGAAATTCATATTAATTTATTTCAAATAAAATTTCATATACAAATCCTTTAATTGAACAATTGAATGTGCGTAATACCAAAAACATTATAGGGAAACTTTATTCCTTAGATTCCTCTTTTCTTCTAAAATCCTTTTGAGCTCCGTCAACTCAGGATTTTCTTCTTCTTTTTGAGAAATTTCTACAATAGGCTCTATTGTACATTTTGGTGTTTTTCTCATCTGCGTTATCATATCTTTATAATTTTCAATCATCTTCTGCTGTTCAAGTTTTTTGTTTATTATTTTATTTCGTTTCTCTTCTAGTTCCTTGGTGATGTTCATCTTCTCTATAAAAAGGCGTTCGTGTAGCTCTGCTATCGACATTTCACAGAGAAGCCCCAAATTTGCAGTTTCCGTGGGATCAAAGTCTTTTCTAAAAGTAGTTGATATTGAAATGGTAATTTTAATTAATTTATTTTTGGGAAATTTTATTTCTGGGTGTACCTGGCATATACCCTATAGACATTATCTTTCATTCAATATTGATATAAATATTGAAAATATTAACAACAACGTAATCAGTAATAGAAAAGATGTTGTTTAGCATCATCTGCAGATAGGGACAATTGAATCTAGATAAAGCTTTTGAAAGTCCGATCTGCAAATTGCAACCCGATTTATAGCTCCGCCTACAATAGTACACTGGTGTTGGCGTTCAAATCAACTGCCACAAGAATCTCGGCTAACCCTCACAGACGTAAACAGCAACAAATCATCATCATCAATACCGATCTTGCAAACATTCTAGAGTGGAAGCAATATAATTGACTTTAATGCAACAAAGACCCAGGCTGCTATTTTTACCCAGAAGGCTGGCACTCCGGCTAGGAATTTGGTCCTAACTAGACGTAAAATATCCACATCGCCGCAAATTCGCTTGTTCGGTGTTGAGGTTGGATCTATCACATCCAGTTCTGGCTTAGTCATATGAACGAATTGGCTAAGGCTATCTAAAAAACTTGGAGCACTCTTTAAAAAAGCTATATATCCGCACTAGTTTTTAATCCTCTACAAGGCCAAGATTCGCCCATTGAGGCGTACATTTGGTGCTCGGTGCACTCAACACAGAAGATTCCACTGATAGGTGATCCAGCGTTGATTAGAAGCTTGGACAGCTTAGAACATAAAAGAAAGGCCTCTGACCTGCTCTGTTTTACCGATACTATGCTCTTCCAAACTGTTTAACATATTCCCACCTAGAGCAGTATTTTATAGACAGGCAGAGAAGTGCTAGTCTGTGGAATCAGCTACTTTCCCGAACACTAAAACCTACAAAAATTCAAGATCAACATCCACAGGCACCACT
The DNA here is from genome assembly GCF_026230105.1 of Diorhabda sublineata. Taxonomy (NCBI): domain Eukaryota; kingdom Metazoa; phylum Arthropoda; class Insecta; order Coleoptera; family Chrysomelidae; genus Diorhabda; species Diorhabda sublineata. Next base: position 6,886,772 of record NC_079474.1, on the reverse strand, counting down.
CGAACTACTCGAGTGTAATAGGGTTACCACTCTTGTGCTTGCTTCTAGCTTAGAAGAAAATTAGGAGAATTATCATCAATTGTTGCTGATGAAATACTTCAAAATAGATGTTTGGGCTTGTAACGAGTATCCACACTCCATGATCGTTATTTTTTCTTTCATTACTATGCCTACGAGATATATATATATATATATATATATATATATATATATATATATATATATCAATCTCAAATTTCTCATTAAATTAAAAAAAAAAATCTGACTGAGTGCTATAAATTGTTGCAAGAGACCCATGGGGACAATTCTCTATCTCGTGCGCGTGTTTTTAAGTGGTGTAAGTGCTTTAGTGAAAACAAATCAAAATTCAAGGCATTGTTGATCGGTTTTTCCGACATTAACGCTATCGTGATGACTGAATGTGTTCCATAACGCGCTATCTGTGAAGCAGTATTTGGCCTGTTAGTGCACTCCAGTGCTCGAACACCCGCTTTACTCACCAGATTTGGCACCATGTGATTTTATTTGTTTCTAAAGATAAAATCTGCTCGGATCAATGGAAAAAACGTATGGAACGATGTGTGGCGAAGGGAGGGAAGAATATTGAAGGGGAGCATTCGAATGTAGAATAATTTTTATAATAAAACCCTTTTTCGTAACCAGTCTCGATATTTAATAGCCAAAACTGGTACAAAATATGGCCGCATTTAGCATTTGGTCTCCTTTCATATCTTACTAAGAACCACAGCTTTTGTGGAGGTTGGCAAGAAGAATTCTGTTCAAATACATGCAATAATCCATTAAGAAAAGCTAAAGAGAATATTGGAATTCTCCAACTTTTTGTAAATAATAATACTTCATAAGCTCTACTAGCTGTATACCTGGATTCATTCATTTTCCTATTCATTTCATGGATAGTTTTAATTTCTTGTATTAACTCAATCTTTTTCGCAAGTTCAGCGGCTTTTTCTTCTTCATTCTTTTTTAACATTTCTCTAAGTTCGTGCTGCTGAATTCTTACTTCTTCCTGTTTCTTTTCTAGTTTTCTTTTTTCTGATTCTTTCATATCAACTTTGATTTGTTGACTCTTTTCTACCTATTTATTCATAATTATCATAAATATTATAATTATCTGTTTCATACATGAAATGGTACCTTGGCTTTCATTTTTTCTTGTTCTATTCTTCTCCACTCTTCTAATTTTTCGGCTAATTCGATTCGTTCAGCAATGATTTCGGCAGATCTTTGTTTGTTATTATCAATAAGTTTTTTTTTCGCTAAAATCGCTTCTTCAAATGTAATCAAACCAAGTAAATGTTTTTTCTGTATACTTTCTACTGCCTTTTTCTCTGCTATTTTTCTTTCTTCTTGCTCAATTTCTGCTATCTTTTGCATATTATATCCGCCCTTAATGATATTTTCTAGCTTGTTTATTTCTTCTTCGTGTTCTTTTAAAAGAAGATAAGCTTCTCTCAATGTTGTTGTGGTGTTGCCTCTTATTTCTACTTGTTTCATTGGGGGAGCCTTAAAATAATTATTGATATTATTCAATGGAACAATATGATCTATTGATCCTACCTTCTTGAATCATTTTGATGGTATTTTGGTGAATTTAACAAAAATATGTGCTTTTAACAATTTAAGACTACTTCCCACAGATAAATTAAAAGCAAAATGAATTGGCCGAGGAAACAAGAAACAGTTTACTAGACTGAATTTAGAGGAATAGACAGAAAAGGTTTAGGAAATACTTAAAAAATATAGCAAATTTATAAGACAAACAATGGGTTACCAAAGATTGTAATAGAAGTGGATGCGCACCTAACAAAACCATTAGAAAAGCTGAAAAGAAAGTGCTCGATAAAATCGACCAAATCTCATGTAGAAAAGGGGAGGAAAATGATGAGAAAAAATAAAAGTACCCGAACAATATTGTGAAAAATACCAGTGTTTTGGAAGATTTTAATCACGAATAACCAAACTAGTGATAAGAAGACTTACATTTTTCCGTACTTTCGGTTCTGTCGGCGGAGGCTCAGCACTTTTGATGGTTTTAACTGTTGAAAGCCTTGCATTTTTAGAATTCTGAGCCTCCTGAAGTAACTTTTGAGCTTTTGCGACATTCTCTTCGTGTTTTATCCTCAACTCTTGTTGTAATTGTAGATAAGATCGTTTATCATAATTTACAGTGGGTGTTTCAGGTTCTACAACAGGAGTTTTGGGCGTATTTGCAGGAGGGTAAGGTGAACCATAATGTTTCGTTCCAAATTTGAATTCTTTAGGAACCGTAAGATGTTTGTGCGGAAGTTTTTTTAGCTCTTCTATATGAATATACCTAAGCAATTTAGAGACAAGACATTATTTGTTGATGTAGTGATTTTTATACATACTTTTCGATAGTTTTGAAAGCATTGGCTCTATTCATAAGTGGTTCCATTACGTGGTGGATAATGAATTCATTGTCAAAATATTGTGAACAACAATTCACTATGAACTGATAATTTGCTTCGGAGCTTAAGAAATTTAGTAATGGTTTTGTATAATAAACAGGATCCTCTACAATATCTTTGACGTTATCACAATCCAGAATGAAGATGCAATAGAATATCAAGACTTTAACCCGATTCTCATTCACTTTTCTCAACTTTTGTGTTGTTATAAACCGTTTCGCTATTTTCGAAATAAATGTTTCGCATTGAATAAAACGTAGAAAATAATCTACGAGGTCGTCTTCCGTAGATAATTTGCGACTTTTGATACATTGTTGAACAAAATCAATTTCTGTTAAATAATCAGTAGCTTTATATTCTTCATAGAATTTCAGTAAGGTTTTTGCGATATTTTTCATCGTTGTGGAACCTTTCAATAGTCATGTCAAACGTCTATTTACTGACATCAACAATCAAGAATTTTTATGTGCAGATATGATTAGTTTTTAATAACCAATAGCAACATAATTTGAGAGAATTTGGTAAATTCGATCCAATGAAAATCATCATCATATACCTTATCGAGAGAGTTTAATCTTACTTTGTTTTGGAGTGAACTTAGTAGATTCATACACTTTGCAATGTGACATATTAGAAGTTTTAATGAGGAATTCAAAAATCCATAAGTTGATTATAAGTAAACAACGTGTACCATTACTGCAAAATAAAATTGATTCGAGCAAATTACTCTGTTATAGACGGGACTCTAGGTGTTGGGACTATCCTTATACATATTCAAATTCCTGATTCAATGTCTTATTATCTAGATATGGCAATTTTAAGGAAATCATCATAATAAAGTACCTTCTCATATTAACATACTTCGTATACCTCTTGTCCTCTGGTATCTTCCATGCAACTCATTTCAAGAGTCTGTCTTCGCCATTCGTTTCAAGTGAGCTAGCCATTGTAACCTTCTTGTCTCTATAATCTTATAAACATCCCAGCTCTGTCTGCCTTCCTCCAAGAATTCTTCTTAGTATTTACTTCTCCCATATTTTATAACCCAGGTTTAACAGGCGTACGGTGGGTCTCAAAATTGTTTTACAAATTCGAACTCTCGTAGATCTAAAAATCTCTTGCGATGTTAATATTCTTCTAAGGCTACCTGCGCAGCTGTTATTTTGTTTTGATATTGATATTTCAAGAATGAATGCGATGGAAAACAGGTTAGTCAACATAACTAACTTGGGAATACTTCAGAATATGTTTCTTTTCCGTGTTTCCCCACTTAATATCTGGAAAACTATCAGTAATGTGATGACTTTGATCACACCAATTGACCGGCTTCTCAATGAGCAGATTAATCTTTTTACATGAGCTCTCCAAACATGAAGAACCCGAGATTTATTGTCAGCTCTAATTCTGAAATGGTCAAAAATCAGACCTTTTATACGGAGTAATAGACTCTTTTTAGTTGTTTGTTGTGAATTTTCCTCACAAGAAATAAAACTAAAACCACTTGCATGACGTCCTCACCTCACCAAATGAGGAAAAATTACGAGAAAAAAGCTGGAAAGAATGTTGAAAAAGTATTGTAAACTATTACAAGACTTTTATTTTCTTATTTATCGTATTTATTTGTTTTATTTTATATTTTTTTATTCCAAGAATACGCTGACAAACAAGTTCATCAACATAATTAACGTAGAGATACTTTATAATATGTGATCTTTTTGGTCACCCCAAATGAGAGGCTTCTTAAAAAGTAGCAAAAAACTTTTTATATGATTTTTCGTGGTAAATTGTATGACCGATATAAGGAACCCAAATTTTATCTAGATTAACAACTCTAATGTCAAAATAATTGAAAGTTATACGGAATATACAAACTTCTTGGTTGTCTGTTTGTTTCTACATTTCTATTCTACATTTTCTACATAAGTAACAAACACGATCATTCAACAACTGAGTTTCATTATCTAAGTATTCTTTCATGGGTTTCAATAATGCTGCAAGGTTAACGCTGTCATTGTCATAAGTCTTAGTTTATTTTATCAATTGGAGGAATTACATTCTTCTATAGGCTGGGAAGATACTTCTTTGAAGCTTCATTTTTGGTCGATGACCTTCAAGGATATCTATGGATGCGTTTGTATTTGGAAGTAGTAGTTGGTTGAAGAGAGATAAAGTAAAAGCTTATGTTCGAGTTTCTGGAGATATTTGAGTTGGTGTGTGTGCTGTTGTTTTATCTGAAGTTAGCAAAGCTATAGGTGTCATGTGTTAGGTAATGAATTTTGGTATAAGGTGTGTTGAGAAGTTGATTGGAGGTATTTTGAGTAATTCTGGTGGATGTATTAGTTAAACAGGTTGTAGCATGGTGATCACTCTGTTTAAAAAATGTTTAGTTTTGGATTATCGATACGATGTTTGGTCAAAATAGATAAGAAAATATTCAGCCATTTATATGGGAGAGGGGCTACGAAAACTTGTCTGAAAATACTGAGTATATGACTATAAGTGAGATATCAGATACTTGATTTAAGCCTAGTTTTATCAATTCTTCTTCAATTATGTTTCAAAGTTAGCTTGGACATCCGTTAGATAATATTAAGCGTGTTGATGGATTTATTAATCTTCTAGCGTGTATTACGCTTTCTTTTATGGCTATATACCCTATTTTTTCAATAAATTTGTCTACTAATGCTTTCAATGGTAAATATATGAACATCCTAGTATATCATATGCGAGATGCAAATATTAAATCCTCAGAGTTTAGGTGATTACTTAATCTTTCGAGTTGTTGAGGAAGTGATTTATGGTATTGAATAGAATGGCTTGTTGTCTATTTGGATGTAGGATGCTCCGTTATTGATTGGCTGCTTTTGCATATGACATTTTGTTGTCGATTTGAAATGACATGATTTGAAATATACCTTACTTTGGATCGAAATCGGCACAGTTCAAGAGCTACGTTGTTCGAAGGACAACGGTTTGTCGATAAAAAAAATTGCTTAATTCAATTACTTGTTAATAGCTTTTGTTTGAAATAATTTCGATTTGAAATGGATGTTTAAAAATCAAAAGTTAATAATAAACAGTAATTTTATTCAGACATGGATTGCACTTGATGTAAACAAATCACTAATTATCAGGATTTCCTACTATTCAAAATTTTTCAATTCGATAGGGTGTTTGCTTTGATATTTTTAGATGGAGATGCTTGAAACGACGTGTATGGCTTTCGAATTCAGGGTAGCTCTTTCCTAAGAAAGTTGAGAACTACTAAGAGTTTCTTTTGAAACAAATAATTTTAAAAATGTTATTTCAGAAATTATTCAGCACTGATTTATGATGCTACACTCGGTTCACAATTTAGGTCATAAAAACTATGCTTTCATTTTTTCTCAATGATCGATTTAGATAATAACTAATCGGCCACGGGTCCAAGTAATGAATTTATTCCAAATTACATACTATCTTTGTATATAACGAGTTTTTTAGTTTTTAGTTTTTAGTTAAAATTAAAAGAATATTTTTTGTCGATAGACAACCTCATATTAAAAAAATTTTTCGTGGAAAATTTTTTATGTAAGAATTGACGGCTCCCAAACAATTACCTTCCCTCACTTCCTAGCGAAGAAAATATTTATATAAAGCTGTAAAAATAACAAATGACACTGTTAGATGATAAGTTATCAACATTTTTATCATCCATGACCGGTGTCGTTGTTCAAGGTGATATTATAGCTGACGACATCGGACTATATCAGTAATATATTGTATGAGCTAACGCTTGGAAATGGAAATGGAAATACACATAAAATTATCATCGTTTGCATGTGTATGATCAAGAAAACGAAATTATGTCTGATTCATGCTTTGTGAATTGTGTCTGTTCATATTTTATTGTTTGGTTGTAAACAGAAATTAACTTCTATTAGAAATGAAAAAAAATACAAAATATAATCAAGGTACAATTAAATATACTGGGTAAGGCTGAAGACCGAAAAAATGTGATATTTTTTACGTATGATGCCATCGTATAATATTTTGATTGCATCACCATATTTTTATATGGTGATATATGATATTTAGAAGGTCTCTAGCGTACGAATTCAGGTTTAATAAAATCAAATTCACATGAGAGTACAACTATTAAATCCTGAGTAATCATCGCAGTATGCCGAAAAATGTATATCGAGGATACTACTAGAACTATTATTTGAAAGACAGTAAATGATTGAAGCATGGCGGAATTAAGTGTATAGATTTAAAAGAAGACTAATTTGAAAAATGAAATTGGAAACTTTATAGACAACTCTCGTTCATTATATATCTTCACGTGTCAGTGGAAGATTTTTCTAAATCGATCACTGAAAAGTATAAACATAGTCGAAATATTTTAATCAAACAATACGCCCCCGAGTTACATGTGAAGTCGAGCTTTAGCGTGTTCTAAATTTGAATTTTGGCAACCACCGATATGAAAGAAAATACCCGCCGCTATATTTACGTTCAGTGATAACTGCTATTTAAATACAAGTTACAATATCACACTAAAAATAAACAGTGTGGATAGCAATATGGAAGGAACCTCGAATTTCATAAATCAATATTATTATAGATATTTATATACTAAGGATCATTATAAGATCTAAATGTTATGGCGTATGTCATAATACAGAGACCTACGTAGATTCGAAAATATTGGACAGAATTAAATAGAAAGAAAAAAATAAAGAAGATAGCCAGAAGTTCCTCACTTTAAAACCACTACGTTGGAAAGTCTCCTTTCAATAAAAATCTTAGTTTCAAATAGCAGATTCAACAAATAAATTTTGCAACAAATCCCCAAAAAAGTGATTCACATTCCAATTGTATAAATTTATTTTATGAGACTTCTTTTTCACCTTTTTTATATACCATTCCTTCATTAAGTGTTTTCAATTTTATTTGTGTTGAAGTTTTAGCTTTTTTATGCAGCAAAAGACGACTCCTATACTAGTAAAGACTTAATGACGACGTATTACAATATTCAATATTTTTATGTTTTTACATAGAGTCGAAAACGTTAATATGCAGATATCTGTAGAAAAAAAAACAAAATCAACGGTTATAGCAAAAGAGCCTACAAGATGTAAACTAGCTGTGAACAACAACCGAATTCTTCAGTGTATTTAATGTCGAGATCACAACAAGAGATATGAACCCAAGTAAATAAGTCCTCAGGAGCGGACATAACAAAAACGAAGAACATTATAAGGGCAGCATAGATGAAAGCAAAAACTATCAAAGGAGTGAGCCATGATATCAAATAAGAAGCAAAGATCTGAAAATTCGGGATATAGTACGATTCGCGATGTCGAGGCGTCGATATTGGAGAGACCACGTCGACAGAATGATGGGCTAAATGGGCAAAGGATTAAAAATCAACTTCAAGGAGACCTTCCCAAAAGATGGCACGACCGGACATGTACTTCTCAAGAAACAGATTAGTAGAAGAAACAATACTAAGACTTAATAAAATAGTAAGAAGAAGAACTATAAATCTCACGTTTATTTTTCAATTTTTTGTAATTACTTGTGAACCAATTTTATTGTTTAAATGTTATCAATGAAGTGTTTTCCATGTACCAAACGCAAGACAACTAAGAAATTCCTACTTAGATGAGTGTTTCAACACTGAAGCATTTAAGAAATACTTTTGCTACTAAATTGATATTTTTTTATAAACGTGGAAATAGAATAGTTATAATTTCTACTTCTTAAGCACTATAAAAAACCAATAAAAATATATGTAATCTCTTTTTGCAACCTAACCTAATTCAATTCAATGACATGAACGACAAATTACTCACACTTGTAAGGATATAGTCGGTGTTTTATATTTATCGTCTGGGAGACCTTACCTCAAAAAAACGACCGTCATTTTATCACCAAAGAAGTACTTATTGCACAATTGAATCAGATACAGTCGTAATTTAATGATATATTTACCATATTATAAGCTTGTTTTTGTATCAGTCGTCCTTTTAAGGTTTGAGTTGATGACTGATGATAGTTCGAGGAAGATCTGGGTTAGGTTACTTCAAAAGTTGCAGATTTAAATGAGCTATTATACCTTGTTTGTTAACCAGAACCATTAAAAATGTTATTTGCCGTTTAAGTGATTCGATATTGTAACTATTTATGCCATATGTCGATTTGTAACAATGTTGGTAATTGAATTGTAATTGAGTAATTTTATCATTAAACTTCATACTTGACAATTCTAATTAAGTAGCTTAAAAATTCTAGAATGCATATCTTAATTTTGATATTTATCATTTCCCTTTGAAGAATGTTGGGATATTAGTACTCAGAGAATCAAAAATACTCGATTAGAATTAAAAAATTCAAATCCAATCTTTGTTGAACCATATATTTTTTGATAATACGTGTTTATACTCAACTTTTTCACTCAAAATTTCTTCAATTACAATTGGTTCATAATTTTCACTAGATCACTTCTGGAACTTTTCATTCCTTTCTACGTTTTCAACATATGGTCTATTATCATCTTCCTTCTCCTGTCTTCTTGTCTCCAATTCCTGTTCTATTTCTCAGTTGGTCTCTAGATTCTTTATTTCCTTTATATCACTGTTTCCTGTAATTTTTCTGGTTAGTTTATGTAACTTCACTCTTCTTTCCTTATTATAAAAATTATTTTTTATTAAAACACAGTTCTCTTTTGAATTTATCTTTATTTTGATAATCATTATAAATATAAATACGCAAATTGTCAGTGTCAATATCATATTTTGATAAAGACTTAAAATTAGTCGATTCGTTAATTTTTATCTATTTTTCAGAAATTATTTAAAAAACTCATGTTGAAACAGAAGATACCTAAAATCAAGAACATCCAGGAACATAAACATCAAAAGGTCTAAGAAATAAGAAATTAAATAAATTTACAAATAATATTGACCTAAAAACGTCGAGCGTATCTGGTAAAAATTTGATGCCAATCGGTTGGTTTCCGTTGTCAGCCATTTGTTTTTACATTACATTACAACTGTTTCTTATAAAATGATGTTTTTGTTTTATTATTATAAACTATCTCCTCTGGTTTTGGAATCATAATTTCCAGCAGTTTCTTTTGTGCAAATTTTATGTAAAAATTTTGTACTATTACCAGAATTAATCTTATTTATTATTCCTCGCCTTGTATAAAATGCACTAAAATTGTTTCTACTTCCTGTATTCTGCATTCCTTTAGTAGGTACAAACCCGCATTTTATTGGAAACATATTTGAAGGTGGTTCGGTTAGTTTGGTTAGCATTAATTCAGACGACAACAGAAAAGAACAAAAAGGTTGCAGTCATCGGAATTCAAAATATTCGATAGCGTAAAATGCGAGTCGCTAAAAATAAATGATTTATCCAGACGGTTACGGAAAACTTTAATTACTAGTATTAAAAAGTAATTAAAAAATAATAATACATACATGAAGTACATAGTTCTAATAAACATAATAATAACAATTCATTGAAGCTTGTATAATAATAAGATGTAGGGAATAAAATACCTTATCTCTCATCTTTCTATCGAGATACCAATATAATTATACAGGATGTCCTAATAATAGTAGTTAGCCGTTGTTAAGTGAACAACGCAAAAATGTTTGTCTTCGATTTTCAACTCTTTCTCTTTCTCTTACGAGAGATATAAAGAGAACCAATAAGAATAACTTTCAATAGTATGAAATAAAATATAAAAATCACATATACTAATAGGAGTAAGTTAATTTTAACAACAATGTTTACTGCTACTACAGCAACTATAACAATTATACTGACACCCGTTTGTATAACATTCGACGCCTGATGACGATAACTTGGTAATCGAAACCCGCGTAATAGTATGGGTAATGAGAAATGGGTTTCGTATGAATATCACCAACAGTTTCAAAAGTGATTTGCAACTAAAAACAACAACAATTAGGTCGTTGGATTTAATAAACTGTCTCCACTGCTTGGTGGAAATCTGTAAGTACTCCTTTAGTCCGAGCAAAACTCACACAGCAAAACATGTTCCTAAAATGAGGTTAAAATTAAGACTATAAACAATAACGGCATCAACTAAAATTACACTGGATAACTTTTTTCGTAACATCAAACAAACAAATTTTGATTGTGCTAAGGCCACTACAAAATAATATATAATGAAGAATTTGACGCTTCAGGTGTTTTTGTGACACCGAAACATATATTTTCGTAAAAAGTACAAACATTAGCTACATTTAGATATATTATGGCTTTCTATAGAATGGATGCTTTTGATTTTCGTAAATATTTGACTTCTGAAAGAGTTTTTTCACTCTATTTCCCTTAATAGCGCTGTTCCGTTAATGAAATATTCTGATGGAACCTCTTGCCTGGTTTGTCACCCATGGCAAATTTGCGAGAAATAAATCTAAATGAGAATTTAGTACATGTATTTTTGAAGATAGATTACATCCTTAAGCTTTATATGGCATCGCAAGTTAATTTATTATCATTCATTTCCAGATCATTCATGTTTCCTCTTGTTCTTTTTTTTTCCTCATTGGATTTGGGAAATGTCTCTTTCAGATGCCATCTTTAATCATAAATTTTTATTAGGCCGAGCTTCATGTACTTCATTTTTAACATTTTCGTTGCCTATAGTGGGTGATTTTTGCCACACTTCGTATGTATAGTGACAATTTCTATCCCTACTGTCTTAGAAAAAGTGTAATGACACAAATTTTTCATGCCTGTTCACAGAACCCAACAAAGGAAGTTTATTTCCGTTTGTGGTAACACTGTTTTCAAACTAGTTTTTTAGTGAGTCAAGGAGCAGTAGTAATTTCCATCAAATTCAATGAATTCATCAAACGTTATTACAATAGATTAATCACCTGCTTGCACATGCACCTGTTTTATTTCAACATCACGATGTTCAAAATAAAAAATTTTCGGAATCAGAAGGAACTAAATTACATTCATTTAAACTAGACCCCAAAAACTTGGCCTGCTTTTTAAACAGAATCAAATCACGAACTTTTTCGTTTAAATCACTTGTGTCAATAGATGCGGTTGTTCTGAAGTTGACAACTCATAACTAAGTGTCTATCTCGAGATACCTTATCGTGCTGATTTAGAACAAGTTCCTGAGTAGAATCCTAACCTTTTGGTTTTGAGGCTTCGGCACAGGAAGTTTGATACCACGTGGAAAAGGTATGGTAACAGAATACAAGTATGAAAACTGAATAGTATATTTGAACTCGGTTGACATGCATGCCATTGCTGGAATCAAACAAACATAACAATCTGACTCTTTGGTTTTATCCAAATCATTGGTTTAGCAAATAACATATTTCAGGGCTCTTGTTTACATCAACCTCATAGCACACGATACAAAACATTTATGTGGAACCCAGTATATATCTTGATTTTTCACAGAAATTCCGAAGCTGAGATGAGGAAGTTAATTCTCCACACACATGACAAAACCTCTTGAGATTGTTAGAACACATTCTTATCAAGTCGTATAAATGAAACTGGAAGTGATTGAAACAATATTATTATATATTGTTAATGAGCCCACATGAATAAAATTATCACAATAATAAAAATTTCGTGTGACAAAAAAGTATTTTTCTATGATCTCTTGTCAAGATCACTGGTTAGTTCTATTAGATGTTTTGTCACTTTCCTTCTGCTTGGAAGAATATAATCAGTAGCAGTCTATACTAGTATAATTTTAAGAAAGCGAATCGAAAATTTCCACTAGTTAACGTTAATTCTATTAGATATTTCATCACTTTCTTTCTATCGAGAAAAATAGAATCAGCAGCAGTCCATGTTACAGATCTTTTCACACTTAACCCCAAAGGAAACTGACTTCAACCTCAAAGGCAAGTGCGTAGCCGGGGCGAGTTCTGAAGGTGCTTCCTCGAATTTCTCACAAATGACCTCTTCACAATACCTTAGTTTACTCACGGTTTCTGTAGCTGACTGTATGGACGCGTTGTTAAAAGAAATGCTCAGCGACTTGACTTACATTTTATCCTTATTAACAGACCAAACTGTTGTTGTCTTATTTTCACACTATAAAGTGTATTCTGAATACTATTTATGGTGCCATCTAGAGTGCTTATCGAAAATATAGGTTCTTTCTTTTTAATATGTGTAAAGTAAATGTGGATTGGCACATTTTGACGTTAAGCACCGAAAGTATGTGCTTGATTCTATTAATAAATTCATGGCATTACATATTTCTTACTCAAAATTGAAAACAACATCTCATTAACTGAATTAATTTGTTTTTGGTTAGTATTAGTCACAATCATTAAACGGAACACTTTCTTACGTGGTCCGGATAATTTTACATTAAAAGTTACGCAAAAATGTGGGTATGGGTCAGTCAGGCGTTGAGCTAAATATGTAACAACGATCAAAATATAAGCAAAAGTTTCGTCATGAAATTAAAACTCTCTGTATTTAAACCAGATGATTTTTAGTAAATAAATTATGTATCTAGGGTTAATTATTTCTAAAAATACATTGACTTTATTGGAATTTTATAGCTAATAGTTAAATTCAGATTGTGGTTTGCGATATTTATTCCTCACAAATATTTATAGTGAAAATGGAATTGTATTGAATGCATCGAGATAGTTTATCTTGGTCTGATCTATTGTCAGAACGTACAATCTTCAATTTCTTCATTTTTTGTACCATTGATGAAGAATACTTTTCTGCGTACCACTGATAACGTAAAGTTGATATTTATCATCACTTTTATCCTTTCATTTATATACAATACAAACCGTTTTGAATATCTAAACTAACGGATTCAAAAATTTGTTGGTTTTAAATAGTAGTCTCTCAATACACCTTTACTTAGAAATAGTTGACTAAAAATATGGAAAATAGTGAAAGTTATATGCCGAGTACACCACCTGAAATTAATAATAGTGCAGAAGTGAACTTTGGATGTGTTGATTGAAAAAACAGAAACATGACGAGAAAAACTATGGAATGTCTGTTTTTTCAAATATTCGAAAATCTAAAATCGCCATCAATTTGGTGTATTCACTCGTTGCTGTCTACAAAAAGTGATATTGATTAAACTAAGTTCTAAAAGATGACTGCATAAATTGGATACAAACCAGAATAGCCAAAAACTTTTTTACAGAGTGAAATATCCATATTTTGTGCGCAATCACTGACGAAATTCTCTTACTGTACAAGGCACATGTGGAGTTGGAATTTCTGAAACCGTTGGTGATATTCATACTGAACACACTACACCAACACTCACAATTACTGTTTACCTTCAGTCTCTTGGTTTTCAAAACACGCATCAGACAGTGTTTGTGTAGTGGTAGTGTAAACAGTATTTTCAGAATAAGCTGCTGATTATCAATATTGTAATTTATAAAAATTTTTCTGTCGTGATCAAATTTTGTGTGCAATTTGAAAATTGGTGACTAAGTTTACAGTAGAATATTAAAAGTATTTGATGATGATTCTATGAACCGTGCATAAGTGTTTTATTGGCATAAAATGTACTAGAAGGTACGTAAAATCGTGAAGGACGAAACACAAGAAAGGAGACCGCTCGAGGTACTTACTGACACGAGCATGCAGTATTCTAATTTATCCAGATCGTAGGTTATAGTATGGTAAAATGAGATTTTGGGATGAAAAAGTATTGTAACACCCTCAAAACTGGCACATATTTTCGTAATAACAAGTATTTGAAGAAAACAATTGCTTATCAGAAAATGGGTGGCGGAAGACAAAAAATTTTGAGTTTGAAATGAGGAAATACATTTTTTTATTATACATTGAATCCCTAAATGCTCGGAAAAAATATATCTCATAAACTTTCCTACAGGAATTATTTCCAGCCCTTTTTTTGTACAATTCGTCGTTTTATCACAAATCGCGATTGAAAACGAAAATGTAAAATTGCCAATAGGGGGGGATTGTTGCAATACGGGAAAATAATCTTTAATAACTTTGTTGAAAGTGGATTCCAACTTAAAATTGATGTAATTCGTGATAAAGTTATATATACAGCGTCTAATAACAACCGCCCAACTAAGCGGTTCTTATTTGCCGGAAGCAGTGAAGAGTTCTACAGTAGAAACTCAAATAATCTATAGGTTTTTACAATAAAAATAAAGGGATCAATTTCAAGCCATGGATTTCATACACCGCTAGAATTTCAAGAAACTTAGGTAACTCCAAAATGCGTTTTTATAACAATTCAAAATTTTGCTGCTCCCAGGAGTTTCTTCGAAATTAAATAGAAATCTAAAGTACATGTTTTCCTTTCACATATCATCTCAAAATATTAACTTAAAACAAGATAAATGTAAATGGAGTAAATGAATAGGTTATCCTACATAATATATAATATAATCAAAAAATTAATTTTTTTGCCTTCCGCTACCCCTTGTTTGGTAAATCAAAAAGTGTTTCAATACTACTGGCTATTTTTTGATGATAGAAGAAGAAATTAATCTCAACCTCATGCAGATTATTATTCAAATTTTTGCGATGAAAAAGTCCCAAGCAAAAATGGTTCCGAAAAACCTTGCAGAACAGCAAAAAAATGTAGCATAAAACTGTTTCCAACAGAAAGAGACACTATAGTGATCAATAGCAATATTCTGGGTTATGAAAGTCGATCCTTTATTTCGATGCTTCATTTCACCTCGACAGGCCCTGATTGGAGGCTTAATAGGCGCTGAACGGTGCCCAAATAGAAATCGTCCTGCAACACGACAATGCACCCTGCTACTGTGCGTTTAGACTGACACAGATTTTAGCTCCCAGATTGTGGAATTCCAAATAACGGTCCTAAGGGTACGAGTTTTTTAACTTATTCAAAATATTTATTTGATATCATTTTTGTTTGCTAATGAAACATATTTGTTCAGTGAAGTGTTATTCTTTTTTATTCAAAGTAGACAAATTATCTAATAATAAGTGGCTAAATATCGCGCTTGCTATATTATTTTGATAAGTGCACTCCACGTATCTAGGCAAGTTCTTTGCTAGTTGGGTAGCCCTGCCAGAAATCGGATATAAAACTGCTAGTTCTGATCAACCTTATCAGGATCATGGTTCGAATTTATGCAATTATTGGATTGTGATCGGTTCTTCATAATATGGGATTTTCAATTAAATCTTACATCGACTTCAAAGATTCTGTTACAAACATACCAAGCTTATAAAAGGGCATTAAAAATGCATTTTTTTCAAATAAATAGATAAAAATTATTACAGAAAATATACTTAAGAATGGCAAAAGAATGAAGAAAGGTTATACAGATACAACAACACGAAAATGAATTTTTTAGACACTTTCTTTAAATTAAATTGAAGCAGACTATATTTTTAGTCCATACACATGAAATCACAAAATTAATAATGAACTTTATGTTCAATTTTTCAATTCCAGTTTGCTAGAAATCAAAAACAGTGTATTGTTATAAATATATTCATTTATCAAAATATGAAGTTGATAAGTAATATTTCATCCATAAAAATTTTTCTGGTACGCCCTATATAATTGATTTGATAAAAAACTGTTCAATAATTCAAACATCTGGTTCCCACTTAACAAAGATCTCTTTTTTTTAGATTTACCGACATCCTACAAAATACAACTCTGTCTGAGAACATCTATAAATAGAATGTAATAAGCTTCTTTAACGATATTAATAAATGGGAGAAGTTCCGAGTTTGCCTCAATGAGAATCTTGTACAATGAATTCCCTTGTTTGCATCAAAATTTCATCGTTCTTCGCTCAGTTTATTTTTATTCCTATATAATTACAAGCTGAAAGGTTATTTATCGATGATTTATTTGTAATATTCCTTTTTTCATACGAAACATATGATTACCAGTAGAATTCAAATGAAAAAAAAATATGAATTGGTCATTGCAAAAGTTCTCAAGTTCTGTATTTATGTGTATATATTATTATATGACTTCAACATAGTTATTTTTAGAAAACTGATATTTTCATAAAAATATTTGCGGTACTAAATATTGTAAGGGCCGGTTTCTTCACGTTATAATAAAGTACCAAATAATTATTATCCACATAACTTTAGTAGGAACTTTTAATTGTCGAATAAATGTTTACGGTTTTTTCACTCTAGTTGGTTTAAATGGAAACTAACTAATAAGTATTTGTCACTTTATTAACCAATAGTCTACTGTTGGTAACACCATGAAAGGTGCCTATAGAGCAATCGTCCGTGTATTGAATAAGGAAAGAAATAAACGTACAAATGTTCTATGATCTGTGTTTGTGACAACGATCTGTGATTAATTTTATTTGCACTTGCTTTGGTAAGATTAATGTCGAAGTAGTCGCTAGTTGAAGAAAGTTGTGTTCTGAAAGATCTGAAATCACCATTCATATTGAAATTGTTCTGTTTATCAATATATTAGAAGATAAAATTACAGATTGTCATACTTGGGAGAAAAAGGTGGACATCCAATTTGCTATTGCAAGAATGGAAATGTTATATTTAGAAGAGAAGCAAGCTTAAAAACAAATAGAACTTGTGAAGTTAGAATTAAAAATGAAAAAAAAAACAATACGAACAATAAAAGATTATGCAAATAATATTTTATGTGCTTATAATTTAATCATTGCATATTTCTAAAATAATCTACGAATTATTGTCGAACATTATGAGTTTCATGATTCTCTGGAATCATTTCATGGTTTTCCTCTTCAATATTTAGATATAACCAATATTTTCCTCATACAAATATATAACACTAGACATTTGGCATAAATTATTTAAAAAGGCACCTCATTCCTGTAGATAATACAGAAGATCGTCTTTCCCAAACTCCAAAGATGCAATGCAATTTTTTGTCCTTATTAGTGACTCATTATAAAATTTATTAACTTTGCAGGTGGATTGGAAAATGAAATTGAAAGGTAAGGGCGAAGGGGATGTCCACTATCTTCAAGCAGCATACCTTTACCCATTTCGCCAATTTCAAACCTCATTTTTATTTGTGAGTTAGCAAAAATGTGGATATCGCGAGTGGATCATGGCAATCTTGACACAATAATTAAAATTTTAAGCTTAGTATCACAGATAACTTATGTGTTGATTGAAAAGAAAGATTATCTGTTTCTAAGCAGCTCAGCATGATTTCCTCTTGAAAATTAGTGCAAAATGACGATATAAGACATGTATATAGTGCACCTAATACTCTGGAGAACCGAGCATTTCCATAGAATTCCTCAACAGTTTTCGTTTTTCCCGTTAGATGAAAAAAATTTCATAAATTTTTCTCGTAAAGAGCATTCACTGATTTTTTTAGTTTTGTAAACTGTGCTCTATTTCTTGAAAAATAACCTGGGCGCTCCTACAAACGGAACCGTTTATAAAGTTCATCATCGGACCAAAAATTGTAATGATCAAATTTATCACGCATCCATATTAAATATTTAATTATTTGTTTGACGAGTATTTCGAAAGATGAATCAAATAAATGTATAATAAATTAACCATTGATATATAATATTTTAGGTTAACTTTATACTAAACTCTTTAATTGACACTTGTAACTACCAATTACTTATTTGGCAAATAATTCGATTTATTCGAAGGTTTAATCTATTAGAAGGTGGAGAAATCGAATTTTTGGTTATTAGGTAAATAATAGTTATTAGGAAAACCGGGCCTAAGTCCCTTAAAATTAACTGCACACACTTCTTATTGTGTATAGAGAGATTATTGAAACTTGAACAAAATATTTTCCGTTCCTTATTCTTCAGACATGTATATCTAATAATTATTTTTCATGTTCTGTTCATCTGTTCGTTTTCTCTTCATATTTTCCTATACCTTATTATATTTACAGAACTCGAATAAGAGTGCACAGGCCTAGAACCAAACACTCTGAAAGCCTGAGCACCAAGCATTTTTCAAGCAGAAATTTATGCAATTGAAAAATTGTTTTATCTAGAAAGGAACTATTGCAAATAGGAAATCATAATTCTGTCCAATACACAGACTAAACTCGTTTCGGATTGCCTAGAAAAATTTTCCAGGACACACTGGAGTGAATGGAAATGAAATAGCTGATAAGCTCACTAAATCGGGGGCAGACAAGCCCTTCATGGGACCTGAGCCCATGGTGCATGCAGATTTTGTTGCACAGAGGAGGAAACATAACAAAGGTGGGATGGGAAGTTCGTAGGCTACCATAAGAAGAAATAGTTTTTATTGATTCTTTTTATTTATTTAAGTTGTCTCGAGGGTCAACGATTATAGTGGTGATTTACATATTTCGATATAATTTTTATATCACGATTTGTCTTTAACGTCAAAATAAAATTCAGTATTGACGATTACTCCTTGGTGCAAAATTTCTGTTCAATGAGCATCCTGATGAGGTCTGAGAACAAGAAAAGGTCTTTGGGTGCCCTCTCTGAAGAATACGGTGGATATAGAAGCAATTTGATGCCTAATTTATACAAATTTGTCATCGTTTTCATTAATTTTCGATACGGTGCATTGTCTTTATTTAACTTTATTTTCTTAATATTGAAATGGGGCCATTTTCCGCGATTTCGTCCTTCGAACGCCCCAACAATGATTTTTTCCTTTCTAAGAAAATCGGTAGATAGATAGATAGATAAATAGATAGATAGATAGATAGATAGATAGATAGAAAGATAGAAAAGCTGCTAATGAAAATTGACACAGGAAAATACAAAACAATGATAATAAACAAGAAAATAAGTCATAACTTTTGAATATCTTGGAACAGTAACGACAGAGGACGGCAAAATAGAAGCGGAGGTTGGTTACAAACAGAATGAAAAAGCAACAAAAGTTTCGAATTAAACTGTGTTCAATAAGAAGGAAACATCTAAAAAAGTAAAACTGAGCGTCTACAATACAATAACAATTCCAAAAATGACACATGGAAGTGAAACGTGGGTAACTAACAATAAAATAGATAGTTAAATGCAATCGAGATGAAGTACTATCGATAAATAGAAGGAAAAACAAAGATACAAAAAGATATTTGAGAAACGACTATTGTATAGAATTTTTACTTTAATAAATTATAGGTGCAATTATAATTTTTATACTAAACTCACTGCCAAGTTGCAAATTCTACTCAGTTTTGAATATATTAACC
Source organism: Diorhabda sublineata (assembly GCF_026230105.1). Lineage (NCBI taxonomy): Eukaryota > Metazoa > Arthropoda > Insecta > Coleoptera > Chrysomelidae > Diorhabda > Diorhabda sublineata. The sequence goes on along the minus strand of NC_079474.1, from coordinate 6,867,125 downwards.
ACAAAGTCTCCGATAAAGCTAAAAATAAACCCAACACATACTCATTAATGATAATGACTGACGTTACGGCACAAGCCAACTCCAGTTTGAAATACAGAGACGTATTTCTTCAAAAAATAGCAAAAGAATTCATGGTATTGAAAATTCTGGTTTTCATAAAAACATATTCACACAAAATTATGTAGGTACTAGTAATTTGTGGATGAAGCTATAGATCAACGCGAATCCATATTGAATCAAGTCTCACAATAAATTTTTTGTTTATTCCTCATTTATAACGAGTCTCAATGAAACTAGTTGTTTCACTTAATGACAATTGTAAAATATATAAATGTGCATATAATAAATTTCAATGTCAAGAGATTCAATAAAGTTTTATTTACGTGACCGTCTATAGATGCAAGGACAATCAATTAAGCAATTATTCTAACGGAAATTTATTCGTTAATATACTAAAATTTCGAGAAATCAATTAAAACGTGGAATATATTTGGAATTCAAGTAATTTGTTTTCACTATTATGGATATATTACTAATTAAATTTTATGGTATCTACAATAAATAAATATTGTTATTGACTTCTTTAAATTAACTTATCGCTGGTAATCACAGTTTTCATTGATCCATCTGAAAATTTCGATACTACATAGTTTTTATTAAAAAAATCATTTCAAAATGTTTTAACTTATTTCTCTCTTTCAGCAGTACTTTTATACTCCCAAAAATATTCCGTTAAATACTTTTTTCCGTTCCTAATCTTGCTCTATATTTCTTAAATGTTTTTTGTCAACATTTTTAAGCCAGCGCAACACGATTCTATGAATTAAATCCAACGTTGGAGGCTTGATAGTTCTTTGCATCGAGTGATTAACTTTCGATCGTATACATACTTCGATACCACAACGTTTGTGCCAAAATTCGCGTTCCAACTTTGGCTGAACATTGGACGAAGACTAAACACACCGCCGCAGAATTAATAAGAAGGTAATCAAAGACAAAACAATTGTTTTCTTAACGAATACCCACCAGACGACAACATGGAAAATCGATATAGTATATAAAACATTCGTCGAATCACATGCGCACTACGACCACACAATCATACCAGCGTCTAGCATTGGAAGCATTGGACTCATCGTGTGGTACCGGCTTAGGCTACGAGTAAGTGTTCGTCATTCATATTTCGACCCGATCAAAAAATTTTAAGAACGTTCGAACGAATAGTCGTTAAATTGATTCGCAGCTACAATTATGTGTATGACTGGTAAATTTTTTATCTGTGTATAACTTAAGTATAAATAAATGCCTTATTTCTGTTTTGTAGGTGCGTTTTTACTAGAGTACGGAGGTATTTCTACTATTGGATGGAGTTCCAGATACAACTTTGTTTCTTTGCAATGCTGCTCAAAAACCATCCATCCATAGCAACGTTTCGTAAGCTGCTTATTCAAAAAATCTGTATTTCTAATCGCTGTTTGATTATATTTCACGTGCCTCATTTTTCTGAATGTTGAAATTCTTTAGTGTTCTACTAGAATAGAATTTTAAAATAATATATTTTTTCTAATTTCTATTAGTAGAATTCCAAAATTAAAACTAGTTTTATTTCGAAAAAAGACTTTTAACTGGTAAGTTTTTCCTGGTCCAAAATATAAAAAAAAATTGTTTGAACTACCTTATGAATTTAAAAAACTTCTATAATCTTGTTGACAAAAGCCAATGTGGTGTGGGCAAAGTGCCGTGAGAAATAATATTTCTCACAGTGTGAGCAATATGTGATTTTGAAATTAAATAAGCTATGAGAAATACGTCAATTTTCATAGCAATTGTAGAAAAAAAACACGGGAATGATTGAGAACTTTAAAATTTCATTTTCAATTATATTTTGAACAGTTCTACTGATTTTTAGCTTGGTGGGAATTTAGGTAACTTCGAATATCTAAATTGACCGGACTATTCACACTTATGAATGTTTATAAAGACAAGGATAAATATTGAATTTGACTTTTGAACCAACAATTAATTAATATAATTATACCAAAATAATTATTCCAATTTAATTGAGAAGGTCAAGTTTCTTTTTGAAGTCATTATATATGACTAAAAACTAAAAAATTGGATTTATACTTGCTTCAATTTTCACTTAATAGTTAAAAGAAGCAGAACGCACTCTGGGTACGTTTAAACTTTTAATCTCATCCACTGAATATAATACGAGTGTGGTTCAAATTTAAACAGAAATTTTACCATAAAAAATTTAAGTTAGAGAGCTACAATTTTTTATAGTTTTTCTATATAGTCCCCGTCACACTCTACACCACCTCCCCGAAAGCTCTCAGATGCACTTTTTGTAAAAATCTCTCGGCTTCTCACGTAATTCTTCGCGCACGTGGAATTTTATTTCCGCATTGCTTGCGATTCGCAATTTACCAAGTGCCTCATTCAATGTACCAAATAAATAATAGTCGCACGGTGACAAGTCAGGACTAGTGTTTCCCAAACAAATTCGCGGAGAGACGGGCAAACTCACCAGCGTGTAAATTTCTGCTAAAAATTCAGAAGTCTTGATCCCCTCTGGTTGAAATAGCTACTTTTTTATCTGTCTTACATGAAAAAGTTTGTTAAACTACTGTCATACAGGCAGACGACAAGTTAAGGCTATGGCTAAGGCTAAGGCTATGAGTTTTAAACAAAAATAAACAAAACTTTTGGTTTTGGTTTTTGCTTACTTCTCAATATCAAAAGCTAACTGGAAAATAAGTATTTTTCTTATTCATTTTTAAGATCTCATGATCTGTTAGTTATGCAGGTTCCTCTGTATCAATTTCTAGGAGGTGAATTGCCAGCTGTCCATCCATCTCTTTGGTGGTCGTCCGGGTTCTGATTTCCCTATTAGTTTTCCCTATTCCCATACAAATATCTTTTTATTTGTCTCCTCCATCTTACGATGTCTTGCACCTCACATTGTTCCCTGATATCAGTGCTCCTTATTCGATCTACCCTTATTTTTCCCTGCTATAGTCCTGAGTGTTTTCATTTCGGCTTTTCGAAGCATGCTTCGGGAAATAAGTAATAAGTGTAAATCAGAAGAAATGAATTCTAAAATACTGAGCTAGGTATGCGAATACGTTTTAGCTGGAAATTTACACTTACCATGATAAGAATCAAAATGAATCTACTAATTTTATTTTCAAGATAACTCCGCCAGTAATTGACTCAAATTAAACGAAATATTTGTTACATTGAAAATTCAATCGAATCGAACAACGACTCGCGTTCTGGAATCATTAATTAATAACGTTTGGATGTTACAGAAATATCTTACTTTCAGTAGCTGATAAACAAATAAGAAGACTGTAGGTACAAATGAGCGAATAAACTGTTTCATTCAAAATAACTTTTGATGTTATTAATAGAACATTCAAGAATTTTACCGATATAATTGAATATTTAACTTATGTTTTCAGTATTTGACATGGTTACTGGAACTACAAATTGATTCTGTTGAAAGATTTTTGTTTATTTGAATTTTAATTGTGAAAGACGTAGGCAGAAATTCAAAATTTCAATACGGTGATCATAAGGAAGGATAGCTGATATATGACGTTGCAGAAATCTAATTCAATATTAATTTTTCGTAGGGTCATTATTAATACTGCCGTACCAATCGAGGGTTTAAACTAGGCTGTATTTTACGAATTTCTGTTTGAAAATGGAAAAAAATTAAAGCAAAGCAGTTTTCTACATTTATTTTATAAATAAGGCATTTTTGCTAGTGACTCGCAACGGAAAGTTGACGTTGACTGAGTACATTCACTTCATTGCCCTAGCGCCTTAAAACTGAGATTAATGTGCAGGGGCCATAGCGACTAGTGATCACATAAAAGTAAAACAAATATAAATATTTAAACTAATCAACTCAATGCCACGTTTACATTCTTGGCTTAGTTAGTGTCCCTATTCGAACATAGATTAAAGGTGGCTTGCAGCAAGTGCTTACATTTTGGCACGTGTCTAGTGTCCCTCATGAGCTCTCGTCAAACGCAATAACCAACACAACTTCAATCTATGCCTGCACAGCTCACCTGTCCGCGCTAGTAAGCGTGTTAGTGTCAATGAAACAACAATTTGCAGATGCTAAAAAGAACCTACTATTTTTACGTCTATTTTCACGAAAATTCCAAGGCAATCTTGTATGGTGCTACAGCACGCAGCGAGCCTTGACCTCGCCAAGCTTTTTTCCCCGGTTGTTCCTGTTCAGAGCTGCCCTCTGCAAGTTGCAAATTTCTGGAATACTGATTACTTCTTCTGCGGATTCTTCCTCCTCCCTTTTGCGAGATCTTCGAATTGACCTAGGCCCTTTAAAATTAGATTCAAGTATTTTTTTGCTCATCCATTCGCATTATATGGTGTTTCCTTCGCAGTGTCTGTAATCTAACAAATTTCGAGATATATTTTCTCACATTTCGTTTAATAAACATTTCTAAATATCTGCTTCAAGACTCACGCAGAAGTGCATAGTATACCTCACTTGCATCGTTGATTCTTCGTATAATTTCTGTGTTTTTATTTCCATCCTTGGTGAACTGTAGACACAGTCTTATTTGGTTTTCTTTCTAGATTATCATTTCCTATTGTAACTTTCTGCAGCATTTTATTTTTGATCATTCATAACTAAGATTATTCCGGGGATCAGTGGTCATTTTTCTTTTGATATATTCCATTTATTGATTAACACGAGAGCTAGACCACCACCCTATGTAAGGCCCATAGTTATCTCAAATTGATTAGTCAGCTAACTTTGTATATTTCCAGCACATCTTAATGTTTTTTGACCTCCAATATTTAGTTGATTGTGGATACACCAACCCTGTTTGGTACTCAGCAATGAACTATTCTTCATATGAGAGTAGTCTTAACTGAGATATATTCGATTACTTTATATGCGGTTCATAGAAGATATATACCGCGATAATTTGAGCTTGTGAGCTTGTCTCTTTTCTTGTATATCGGGACTACGATGCTGCATTTTTTCTAAAATCTTCCTCACTCCAATTTATCTACGGCATTGATGAAAAAACATAGGAATTTTATATTATCCAAAAAAATCAAAAACTTTTTTCTGCGTGTCCTCTGACGAAACACACTACAAATACATAAGTTGACTATGTCAATATTACAATTTAAAAGAGAATTATTGGAATTGCTGGTGACAGACGAAAATTTTACTGAAAAATTGCCATTCAAATTCTCACTGTCAAAAATAACTAAACAAAAATAACAGATAGAAAATTCTTAGTTCCTAGTTTTCTTAGAATATTCCAAAGTATTCTATCAAATTATAGGAAAAAACACTACAGGGTGTCCAAAGACGAGTTAAAACTATCTGTATATGGCAAAATATAGTAAAATCATGAAAATTTTTACGTTTGAGTTTTCGGATACGATTTATTCTACCGGAAGTCGACTGTAACTTTGTTATTTTAAAAGGAGCACCCTGTATATCAATACATTTTTGAAATCTACATAGAATTTTAGTATGTTTTTGTCTGAAAACTTTGTTTCGAAACATGCATACTTTGTGAGTTATTAATTTTTTTGTAAAAAATTTGACCGTTGCAGACCCTTATAAATTATTTTTTTACGGGGATACCCTCAAAGATATGAAAATGGTTTCTGTATGATTGCTTTTAACAAGGTCCGACGTATTTGAATATATGTTGAAAAATATTTCATTTAATACAGGGTGTGTATAAAAAGTGTTCAAAATTCAAGTTCATAAATATCAAATTTCTTTATTTTTTTTTTAAATAGAGCCACCCGGTTTTTTCTATCTAAATGCATTCAAGTGTAAAAAATAAGGCAAATTCATGTATACTTTCCTATTCCTAAACCAGTTGAATATGTCATTACAAATCCTACTAAGAGTATACATAAAAAATTGAAACTCTTTCAAAAATACAATAATAATTTAAAACCTCAAATATTTCGGAAACGATTAATAGTTTATTTTTTATACAAACATTGACAAGATAAAGAAAAATTAATTTTTTTTTTCTTAGTGCTTGTATCAAGCTGTAAATGATAAAAAATAATAAATAATTTTAATAAAATTTGTAGTTTTATTTTATAAATATTAATACAATTACGAATAATTTGATTGATAGCTGCTACAAAGTTTTGCTTAGAAAAAAGTAAGAAAAATTAATTAATAAACAGATTTATGAGCACTAATCTAAAAGGCGAGAATGGTAAAGATGTAACATAATAAAAAAAGTTAATAACTACTTAATCTTTCTATAAATATACATCAACAAAACAATATATACAAAGTGTAAAATTGAGCTGGTCGCGCGTGTTGAAATCTCAAAGAGCAGCATAGCTCCACAGAGACCTAGGCGTTATAGAACTGTTCGCTTCGCTGCCCAGTGAGAGAATGAAATTCTCCTCACGTCAAAACTTCTTGCCTGAGTTTTTGTAAAAATGGAAGAATTACTAAATAGAAAGATGCAGTTATGTTGGCTTCTCCTAAAACGTGTACCAGGTATATCGTATGCTATTATGACATTAATAGGGTTATAAGTTATTCGGTTATAGTTATAAGTTGTTCGGAGAAATGTGTACTGTTATTTTCAAATGCGAGGGAACATGGTGTAGTCGCCTATTCGGATTATAATTTTATTTTGATTTTCATAGAAAAGAAATGTAAAATCAAGACAAATCATCAGGAAAAAAATTTTAAAAAAGGTCTAAGGTCTAAAGAGTAAAAAGTTAAGGAAAATTATAATGAGTGCTCGTTATGCTACATCCTGTATATAGAACGAGTTTCATACTGGGTTTACCTAAGTTCAAGTTTACATAGCATACTCAATTTTATCAAGTAATTAACACAAGTAAGATAACTAATGTAACAAAAGTATTTGAAAGGTTTTTATCTCTTGAATATGCAGGGACGTGTTTATTTTCAATCGAGTATCAAACAGACTGTTTACTACCACCACACTAACAATGACACTGTCTGAATCGCGATTCGATAACAAAGTTATCGTTGTTAGAAACCGAAGGTAAACAGTTTACCTTGAAATGGATTCTCTCATAGTACAGCCATCATTTCATGATATGCATATTATGTCGTATGTTTTTGAATTTGGCTATATTGGAATATTTGTATAAGATAAACACATCTAATTAAATAAATTCATATTCTTAGAAATTATTATTTTGTTCTTTGGAAACTTTATATTTTCAGTAATATTCATTTGTGTAGAAAATATTTAACATCTAAATGTACATAGACGTGAAAAAATTTGCATACTTGATTCATTTCGAAAAAGAGGTTTATTTATTTTAATTAGCCCTTCTGATAGATATAAAAACAATAAAATGACTGGGACAAAATGAAATTTGGAGAATATGCAAATAGACATGAAAAAAAAAACAAGTAAAATAAGTTGAAGATATGAATTTCTAAAAAAACATATCACGAAAAGACAACAACACAACAAACCAACTGATAACAATATACTTAGAGTGAAAAATCATGTTTACAACGTTTATTGATCTAGCGTAAAGTAATGGAAATAACAGAAATATTCAAAAGATGGATCTATAATAGACCGTGAAGGCTGAACTACAAATAGCACGAATTCAATCAGAAAATTGAGGAAAGAATGTTTACCTTCTTTCGTACTTTTCTTTATGTTAAATAAGATAACGAAACGAATAAAAGGCCCAACTAAATGGTTATATACCAGAAAGAGCTATAAAAATCTGAAACCGGTAACAGAATACTATACACTACTTTATGCAGATGAAGAGCGAGTACAGAATGACAATTGTTAACCACCATTGTTATATTATCGTATATTTTAACCATATACAAAGATTATAGGACATCTGGAAGAGTATTACGTCTCCGTAATAAACGAGGATGAATGGATATATACAATCCAATTGTTTCAAAAGGCAGAAGACGGATCACATCAAATACTGCTTATAAATGAACTAAATAAATAGAAAAAGACTGAAAACATTATTCTTCAAAGGGTAGTTAAACTGCCTTTCATAAAAGGTATCTTTCCATTTGGAATTTTATGGGTTTTTGCATATGGGCAAGGTAAGGGCTTGTTTGAATATCCAATAACTGTACCAGATTGAATACTTGAAAGATTACTCATTATTCAAAGCACATAAATAAGACCAACCTTCAGAAAACGATGACAGAGCTTCTTGTGCTATAGGTGATTGATTTTTGAGAAGAATATTAGTTCTTCTTCCCCCGTTTTTTGTTATTTGCAAAGTATGTACTTCACATTCTGCAAGACTGTAAACTATTTTTTTTTATTTGACATTCAAACTTTTAGTTACCTGGTTCTAAGTAATGACCTAATAGGAGTTTCTGTTCGAAATAATTCCCGTTTTGATAATTCACACGCAGCATTCTATTTTTTTTAAATTAAATATATATTGGTACTTTACGCAAGTGTTATAAGCCCATAGCATGGAAGTGAATTTCTTCCACTCTTTCATATTTTTTGCCTTCGTTTTCCAGTCCTGAATTCCTCTCTCTTAGATCTTCCACAATCTCTTCGTACCGTCTTCTCCTTAGTCTTCCTTTTTTTCTTGTTCCTCCTTGTTCTATGTCCATCATTTTTGTTGTTACTTCGATTTCGTTGACCCGTAGATTCACTGTATCTTCTATGAAGACTCTGCAGATTTCCTTAAGCTCGTTTTCCGATGTTGAAAGGATTACTCACATACTATCCATTCTAAAACTATATTAAACAGCATAGTGAATGAAGGATCTCCCTGATTTAGTCCTGTGTTGATCTAGAAACATTTTGATATTCTTTTATTTGCCTTCACCTTCGTTTCTGTATGTTCGAGTGGCTCTTTCGTAAGCTTTTTTGGAATACTAAGATCGTTCATAATGCTGCACAAATGGTTTCTGTTCACAGTATATTGAAAACAGACCTATTTTATTTTTAACTTAAAAAAAATACTTTAGAGGTCAAACATGGAATTCAAAAATCATTATTTCTGAAAAACCGGTGGTGTCCTTTTTTTTTAACAATATTCAGGTTTTGAACGCCACGTCAATGGAAAAAATAAAAAGTACATTGGTACATTTTGATACAATACAATATTTATAAAGAACCTATGTCGATCCAGGGCACAAAAAATACGACACTACGCGATAGGATAGTCAAACAAAACGTGGTGTGGATGCTGCTGTAGCTTGGCGAGCGGACTCGATCGGCGCTGGTGACGTAATCAAGCGATTGGAGAAGAAATGAGTGATGACTAAAAATATTCTACTTTTAAAATTTATATCTGCGCTATTATAAGTGCTAGAGACGTAAGGTAAATTGCAAAAGTTATGTTACGATGTGCCCAGTCATTTAAAAATATAAACCCGACATCGTTTTCAGACCCATTCACGAAACTTTCAAAATTATGAAGATATTTGAGATAAAAATCATCGTTTAATTTGAATTTTTATTTGATCTATCTTAACTATATTTATCCTAGTGACGGCACGACACTATAAATTTTAGAGGTTAAAAAACTTACTTATAGATGTTTTGTTGTTTTGAATTTTATCAGATTTCGAGCTGGAATATTGGGTTGTTGGAATTGTTATAATAATAGAGCATCGTACGTATCGTAAGTTTGACAAAATTACTTGTACTTGATAAAACAGTATTCCTTTTATAGTCCGTTTTCATTGCATCACAACATTTTTTCCCTTAAGGATACATAAAAATACTTTATCTTGTGCAGTACTATTTGTGTTGGTACATTTTGGTACAGTACAATATTTATAACGAACCTATGTCGCTTCAGGGCAAAAAGTTATTAGCGCATTGCTAGAAGAAATGAGGGAGGAGTAAAAATATTCCACTTTTAAAAATTTATTACAGCGCTATCATAAGTGCTAGAGACCTAAGGTAAATTGCAGAATATATGTGACGGGGTGCCCAGGCATTTAAAACTATAAACCCGACATCGTTATCAGACCCATTCACAAAACTCTGAATATTATCAAAATATCTGGGATATGAACCATCGTTTAAAAACTTTTATTTGATCTAATTGTTAACTATATTTATTCTAGTGACGACACGTCACTATAAATTTTAGGGGTTCTGCAATGTTTCCAAAAAACTTACTTATAGATGTTTATTTGTTTTGGATTTTATCGGATTTCAAGATGAAATAATGGATTATTGGAATTGTTGTCTCATAAGAAAAATAAGCATCACTAAACATTATTTTACGACTTTACTGAGCTGTTTCCTACACTTTACACTACTTTACTTTTATTGTGTTTTAGCAATGCTTCAATCGCGTGGGTGCCAATTGAGAAAAAAGTAATAGTAATTTGCTTTTTCTTCATTTGGAAGTTTCAAAACTGGTCCTAATTGGGATGTAGGTATACTTCATGAATTATTTAATGAAATTAAACGATCGTAATCATGGGTTATCCCTTCTGTAAAGTATGTGGTGATCCTATGCCGAACGTAAACTTATCACAAGAACGATTCACAGTTTAAATGTTGCGCCATAGTATCTTCTGATTTGCCGGCATCGGTATCTATACAAAAATGAATGAAGAATTTCAATATTGTCATATTTCTCACTGGATTACTAATTTTCATTCAAACATCCTCTATAATACAATGCATGGTCACATTTATTTTTAAACATATTTGTTTCTGTATATGATCATCAACTATTAATATTTCCATAAAAACCTCAATTTTTCCACGTACTAATTATAAACAGTCTACTTGAAACATTAAAATTGCGTTTTTACTGTATGTTCATTGTTTCCTTATTCATTTCCTCATTTTACTTGATTAAATTCTAGCTGACTCTTGAATACGTGCAATATTTATTATTATTATTTGCTTTAGTGTCGTAATTAAAACCGCAATTATTATAATTTTAAACAATGGTTTTTTATACTGATATAGTATAAGTGGATTTTAATTGTCTATAAATCAACACGTTCCTATATTCAGTCAGCTTTGTTGATAAATTAAATGAGGATTTGAATTTTAAAACGTTCTTTGTCCATTTCAAAGGTTTTAATAAAATTATCACAATGCTAAATTAAAACAATCTGTATAATATTTTTCGGAATTCTTGAATATTATAATACCCTGAAATAATCATCGATGCCATAAAAAACAGCATTAATAAACAACAATCAAATGGTTCATATACATAGAAAGTTGTTAATGGTAAAAAATCCTAAACAATTTGAATAAAATTTAAATACGGGGTGTTTAAAAAAGGGTCTCTAGGGTAGATAGAAAACTGAAAAATATTTAGGGTTTGCTCATTGAAAAATTTTCGTAACGTTCAAGATAATGGGGAGAAATAAAAAAATTGAAGTTAACATAAATATCATTCAATTTTATACAGAAAAGGTACTCTTGATAAAACTCTATACAGTGTACCATTTTGGAAATATTTTGATTTGAAAATTATGAAGTAATAACCGATGCTGGTAAGAAGTAATAATAAATGAATTGATTAAACGAAAAATTACAAGATAAAAATCTATCTATCCTTTTGTTTAAGAATCCATTAATCTTCTATACGGTTGGGCGTAAGCTATGAGTTCATTAAAGTGATGTTGTGTGAAATTGTAGGTGATATATATCATCTAAGACGCCATCTTCACACCATGGGCATCGCGATCGATTTGGAGTGCTACTGTTGCATGGAGGAGGATGAAACTGAAGACCACGTCACTTTGAGTGCCCAGCAGTCACACGAGAGCGGTTCAAACACTAAGGGAAGTCGCACAACTTGTATAATAACATCAAAAGGCTCAAACCGAAGCGCCTGATCGGCTTCTCAAAGGATATCGATTTTGGGTAACTTCAAGTGGATCATGACAGGCGTAGCAGAAGGTCTATATGTGCACCCTTGGATACCCACTGTATTCTTTACCTGTTTTAAAAACTAATTTCATATCAGAAGAAACCTGGAATCAACTTAGCTACAAAATAACATCATATATTTTTTTAGTTATTACACATGTCACTTTGGGCAATACGATTTGAAATTCGTAGCTATAAAAGAGACATTTTGATTGTGAAAAGAGAAAATAAAACATATTTTGGTTTTGCAACGTGTTTGAACAAGTTTTGATTATGTCCGGCAATCTCGAACTAAGAATATTTGCATTATCCGTACACACCTCCAAAACTAAAAACGTAACCCAAGTAATATTGAGAAATTGAAACTTTTTATTTAGAAACACTCCAAAATAAATTAAAAGTGGCTATACTTCAAATCTGCTCAATTTAGGATCATAATACGAACGTTTTCGACATCGTAGAATCCATTCACCGATTCGGGAGTAAATACTACCAATAATTGGAATTGTTGTCTTCCGGTTCTTATTCTAAGTGTTTAATTTTTGAGAAAACGATAAAATAATGTTAAAAATAATTGATGTTTTCATTTTTATTTATTCTACTTCTTATTCTTATTAAAATTCGAATTGTGAACTGTCTCTTGATGTTGTTAAGCAGTCTAAGAAACGGATTCATTTTCTAGTTAGGTTAGGTTCAGGTCAATTGCGATTAGGTTATCCTAGATGATCGATTAACCAGGAAAAACATGTTTTCTATAAAACGCGTTTCTATAATGATATAATAATAAAATAAACCGGAATTCATCAATCCAATTATTGGTAAAACTGGAAATATTAATGGATTCTCCAAATTTAGCATATTATAATGAGATTCTAATACGTAAGTCTTTTCTCAAATACTCTCATCAACAATCCATGGGGATCAAATCACTCAGGGCTGAAAGTATTTCAACATTTAGGATGTTATGCTTTGATATTTTATTTATGTTAAAAAATGTTCTCGACAAATGATACTTTTGAAAATCAAAAAGTAATTAGTTGTGTTCATAACTTCGTGAAAGCGAACTAAACGACTTTGCCTTGCTTCAAAATGTGAAAGTTTCGAAACATTTTTAAATTTTCAGTTAGTATTTCATGGACGTTGGGATGTCAATTTCAAGAAGACAAATGCAAAGATGCAAAGAATGGAAAGAATTAAATCAAGAAAATAACAATAGACGCTTTTAACTCAACGTGGTGATCGTTAAGTAATCGTCAATCGTGATTAATGCAGCAGAGACAATAAGTATGACATAAAAAGAGGCCGATATGATGCAAAAAACTGAAAAAGAAAGAGTGAATAAATAAAAGAAGTGCCGAAATGATAGAGATAATAAAAAAGCAATAGTTATATTTTTCTCCTTCTCATTGAAGGTTGGCAACCACGTTTTCAAATGCGTCTCTGTCCCTCGCAACATGAAACAATGACGCCAAATTTTGTCCATTCTTTATGTTACGCAGCCAGGATTTCTTCTCCCTGCCGATGCCTTTCTTTCCCTCTACATTTCCCTGCATTATGTTTTATTACATTTGTCGTTGTGTCAGATGTGTCCTATGTAAGATGTTTTTCTTATCTTAATAATTTTCAACAGCTTTCTTTTGCGACGTACTTCGTAGTTAGTGAATCTGTCAGTCCAAGGTATCTTCAGGATGCATGTTTAGAGCCACATCTCAAATGCCTCAAGTTTTTTGCTCATTTGAGCTTTAAAGGTCCAAGTTTTCACTCCGTACAGCAGTTCTGACCACACATGAAATTCCATGAATCCTATTCAGACAAATGCCTTTCGAGCCATTTCAATTCTGATCTTGTTTTCTTCGTCTCGATCCATTTGAGCGTTTATGACTGAACCAAGATACTTGTATTTTTGCACTCGTTCTATTTGTTCTTCATTCAGTGTAAGTAGGGTTAATATTAATATTGTCGTTTTACTTATTAGCATGAATTCAGTTTTTCAATTATTCATAGTGAGTCCTACATTTTCACATACTCGGTTGATTCTCTCTAATAGGATTTATTAGGAGTTATATTATTGGGACATAAATGGAGAGCTGAACTAGAAGCTAGGATAAGAATGATAAACACAAGGTGGAAGATCGAGGTCGAGAATAAGGTGAAAAGGGCTGTGCCGATTAAAAAAAGCCCTAGTAACATTCTATAAGGGACGTCATGCTATTGTATAAGTATCCAATCAATATCTAAAAAAACAATCATCATTGCGCTCTTCGTTTGCTCGTACGATCTTTTTGTCTCTCGGTGAGAGAGGATCTTTCATTCCATAATTGGGGTTTTGTTTCAGAACCATTCCAATAAGCTTCAGGAGTCTTCAAAATCATTAAAAGTTACACCTCCAATTGCGAAAAAATACAGTTATACTAATTGTATTTTGGTTTTCATATATGAAAAGACATTATTAAAAATAAAACTTCAAAGCAGTCGTGGTAGCAAGAAATATATGTTAAATTTAAGGAGTAGACACAGGTGTGTTTGGTGGAATTATGAAGGCTTAGAGTACTTCGAAATCAATCCAGTAGATCAAAGTGTCGAAGTATCCAGTTTGAGTTTAGCGGCTCTCTTACAGGTTCTCTCATAACAATGCTAAAAGTCATACTACGAAAGCGGGATAAGAAACGAAAAATTTGCTGATGTGAACTTGAACTATCATTTATTCAGAACCATGGCGAAGTTTTTGAAGAGAAAAAATTTTAATCCAAAGGAGATGTTTCAAAAGCAGTACGACAATTTTTTGCATTTAAGTCCAAAGAATGATTCTAGGAAGATCTCAAAGAGCTTGCCGTACATTCAGAAAAACTATAGAATATGATGGGCTATATTTATATATATATATTTATGCTTTCTTTTCATATAATTATATTTACTGCATAAAATAATTTCAAGTGAGTGATTAGAGAGCCTAATGTTCGTGCTTTTTGTTATCAAATACAATCTTGTGATATTTCTTTATTAGCGATAACTGCCTGCCATAAACTAGTGTTTATATATCGGCAGCAAATATATATTGTGTCGTTTTATGTGCATATAATAAATCATTTTCCTGTGAGTCTAAATATATGCAATGATTTTCTAGAAAAAACTAGTTTAATGTTGAATAAATGAGAGAAATTATGTATTTTTCCCGACCACAGAAGTTTTTTGAATCAAGCTGCAAGTCAAAAAAGGGAGAAATGTCATTTTCTAACATCTCATAAACTGTATCTACTTTTTCTACGAGGCTCAATATTGAAACTCATAATACATGTTACATTAAAGTACAAAGTACAGTTATGAGTGTCTTTTTGAAGTAGTACTAAAGTTTACTACACATCAAAAAGCTGGCATCTTTTGACGCCAAAGAAGACGACAAAAAATTAATGGTAATGGTCTTCTTAACAAACCAATAAAAATCATTCCATGACGATGTTATGTTTAAAGTTATTCAACATGTAGGGCTGTATTTGAATAGCATATAAAATAAATAAGAAATAAGGCTGTCAGTATAAATTCACGTGTGGAATCTCATGGATATATTCAACCAGCAGCAGAACTTTTACTCATTCGTTATCTGATTGCTGTTTAAACCCAGCTTATGTTGAATTTTCAATGAATAATTAGAAGAAAGCTCGTTTAAATTCGAGATATATAGATTAAAGAATGAGAGTTCCCTGGAAACATGTGGATATATTCTGGATTGTCAAAGTTTACAAGTGTTTTCTGCCACATGTATTTCATTCGAACAAACGAAGGAAATAGAGTTACGCAGGGCCTTAATATCAACGGGTACTGGAAAAAGTTGTGACCGCTTTGCGTCTGATCATCCAGAAAATTTAAAATTCGTATAGTGTAACCCGCTTTTCAGACTCTTACTAAGCACAGCAATGCATAGGCGACATCAAATCAACGAAGTCTCGTTTTCGATAGAAAATTTCGCATTTAAACGTTTATTTCTAACTTTCATCGTTCCGTTAAGCTGTCAAAAAAATAGTTTAATTAGATATAATTGAATAATATACAGTAGAGTCTTAGTCATCCGATCTTCGGTTATCCGACCTTCCGAGTTATCCGACCTACTGGGCGTAATAATGTATGATTTTCCAGAGTATGCTGTGCACTAAGCAGCCCCTTCCATCATACCTGACTGTACGCATTGTATTCGTTTGCCAGGCGGCAGGTCGGTGACCAGACTATCTCTTTATTTCTGAGCGCTGCATTCCAGTGCGCAAAAGGTTTGACACAGCAAAGGACACCAAGCTCTAGAACTAGCTTTAAAGTATGCAAAGCAGCTGGAGGAAACATTTCTAGGAATATAACGAATTTTTGTACCAAAATCTATGTTTGGTTTTATGGTTCACGGCATTGTAAGTATATGAGTATCTACAGTATCTACATATTGTAAAATATATGTTTTTACTTTTCTGTTAGATGTTTTAGTTAGTTCAATTCAGTTATGTTCTAATCCACTCATGTATTTGAAAAGTTCTCTATGTTTAAATAATATTAACTAGTTTTCAACATCGTTTTTATCATTTTCCGTGTTATCCGACCTTGGTACGGCCGGCTTACGTCAGATAATTGAGACTCTACTATAATCACTTTTCACATTATTTCTTATTATCTAATTATTTGTTAACATAACTTAATTCAAACACGGATTTAAGACACAATCAGCCTTTTTGATGGACCATATTTCTTGCTCTAATTGAAGATTTGTTTTTTAAGTGCCAACCTATTATGAAATGGAATAACATGGAAATGGAAAAACTTGAAAAATCCAAGTTTCAGAATAAATATAGAAGTTAACAGTGGTACAAACTTTAATCAATCAATTTTGTGGCATTTGTAACACATATCAAGCTTATTGTAATTGTAGGAACTACTTTCTGACATATGACAAAATTTTTTTTATATTCGCGATGGCTTTCAATGGCAAATGGTTATCCTCCATTGCTGCAGAATTCTGGTATCTTCCAGATTTTATTACAATTTTTACCATATCATTTGTAAAAAGAAAAATGAAATCAACAAAATCTAATTCATTTTTGCAGATGCTTATCGCTCCAGTTGTAATGTGCATAATGTTCCTCGTGGCTATTCCGCTTCGTGACCTTGGTTTTAACCTTTTAACGATGACTATGTGTACTTATGTTTTCTGCAAATTATGGTACGCAGTAGTATCTAATCTTCACCTCATAGAAATGCCTGGTTATTTAACTCAATGTCTTGATTATGTTGTACCAAGAAAACTTCAATCTCACTACGTGATTTATAAGCTAGATCCACCTATTTTCTTTATTTCCACTTTCTGATGAATTTTCTTCGTCACTATTATCTTATAACAATAGCTGGAGAAGCGTATCTATAGTGGAAAAACAAATAACTTCACAAAGCAAATAAATCTGCACAGAAGCTTACTGCAGAAGCATTTGCTTACCCCATGGCGGCCATTTATAAATGAGCATCAGCTAATTTGATATTGATTATCATTGATATTGATATCATTGATATTGATTATCATTTTATATAATAATTTCGAAATTATATGACCTGAATATAAGAGAATGAGTTTTAAAACAATGATATGGTTTGCAAATTCGAATTTATTTGAAAATTAACACAATTTTTTAACTAAAAAGATTTTTTTACAAATCCCTTTTCATGTGTTCGTATTTATATCAATTACACTACAATTTACTTGGATCTTTTTAGATACAGATAGACACCACACCGTATTACTTCTCTTCGCTAAGAATGTTCTATTCCTAATAAATATAAAAACGTTTCCCAGTATAACACACAATATTAATTATATTCGTGGAACTATCAATGTTTCTAGTCTGATGGGTGGTCTATATGGGTGGATAGAGTACTTATTTTGTTGTACGATAAACATGTTAATGATTACTAGCACATAAATACATAACTGCGTATTATAAAAATATGTGTTGGTGTATTTAAATCAAGCCTAATGAAAGTTATCGTTGAAATTATTCTATTGATATCGGAATAATTTGGAGTTTGAAAAAATCTACATTTGAATAATTGTATGATGATTGCATGATTGAATTAAGTTGTTCGTTTGGATAAATTACCATAGATATTTCAATTGCGAAATTTAAGGTTGACCAAAATTAAAAAAATCGTGTGTGAAATCGAAGTAACTAAGTAAGTCAACTTCAAAATTGATCGATATGTTTGATCGTTTCATTTGTATGTTATTTCTCACACCATGTAACGCGGCCATATGCATTTTTTGTCTCAGAATCGTCTGTAGATATCAAACAGTTGACACCATACTATCTTGTGCAAAGTTATCTAGACGATATTGTCTATAATGATCTTCACAGAATTATTTTCTACCTCCACTCTTAATCCTCTCCGATTCTGAGCGCACCTTCTTTCTATACCATCTAAATTGTAATTAGCAGTCTTCGTTTCTCCGGCCATGGCTCATTCGTGTTTACCATGAAACAGCTCAAGAATTTTATCCTCTCAACTGCCTTTCAAACCATCTTCTGTTTATTTGTTGGGCCAGAAAGACATACTCTAATCGAAGGTTACCGTTACTTACTTACATGGAAAAGTCTTATGTTAACGATGCATAGGATAGTAAAAATGATGGCTTTTGTTTTTTAAAAATTGAGCAACAATTGGACATTTGATGCAGGACATTTTTTAATCGTACGCTCAAACAGCAATGTCTGAGTAGAACATGGTGAACAAGTGAAGCTAATAATACCCAAGAGAGTCCGGTAAAAGATTGTGACTCTGGGAGCAGGTTCTTTCTATACCGTCGTCATAGTTTTGCAATATTTCTTCAACCGATGGTTGTCTGAACAGATCTATGTACCATAAGGAGGTCATTGTAATCAGTAGACCTTGTTTACTATGAAGCAGCTCAAGGATGCCATCCTCTAGACTGCCTTTCGAACCATCTTCTGTTTGTAGGCTCAGAAGGACATATTCGATTCGAAGGTTACCCCCAGGTACTTACTCACATGGAAGAAGTCTTACGCTAACGCTTCCACCAAAAATTCGAGAATTTAGTCAGGACATTTCGGGATCGAACATTTAGATAGCGTTGTCTAAGTAGAACATGGGATAAATAAAGCTATTAATAGCGAAGATAGTCCGGTAAAAGTTAGTGATTCTAGCTCACTTTCTTTCTATACCATCGTCATAGTTTTGCAGTATTTCTTCAACTGCTGATCGTCTAAATAGATCTCTGTACCATAAGGGGCTCATTGTAATCATGAGTCCGCGTTTCTTTGGCCATGACTCATTCGTTTTTACCATAAAGTAGATCAAGGATGCTAACTTCTCGGCCGCCTTTCGAATCATCTTCTATATTTGGGGACAGAAGGACATATCCAAATTGAAGGTTACCCCCAAGTACTTAGCTAAATAGAAAAGTCTTTTCCAGCAACAATTTGAGTATTGAGCCAGGATATTTCAGGAACGTTTAGAGAGAATTATGTAGAACATTGGATAAGTGAAGCTTTTAATAGTACTGATATACAAATTTTCTGAAATTAGTTGTAAATCTGTAACAAAATTACATGGACATTTCAAACATTGGGTTTGCAATTATTTTATTAGAAAATTATTGGATTGTATTAATAAAATACTACTACATTATCAAGAAATTTGAAAATAATTTGGTAATTAATGAATGTAGGTGTAGGGAACGAATCAAAAAAAAAAGAAAAGATATACCAATAATATTGAAAAAATATATATAAATATATATAAATGAATTTAAAATTTAAAAAAATTAGTAGTCAATGACTTCCATTATAATTTATTTGTAATCTGAATAATATTCGATATTCATCAACTCATAATGCAAAATAATCAGTTATTCACTAATTATTCGTATACAGAGTGTATACATACATTAGGATTGCGATACAAAAATCGTTTCAAATATTCCGTAAAATTTTCTAAAACTGTTTATGGTAGGAGCAAGTATTAGCTGAAAAAATAAAATTAGAGAAAATATACAGGATGATACATTTAGATTAAATTTTGTTTGCTTTGTCACGCAGATATGATGCAACCTGTAGCTATCGTATACAATTTATATTTACAACTTTTTTGAATAATAACAGATCCATCGAGCGTTGTCACTCAACTCAATTTACCTCAAATGCAGTGAGTTTTTGTTTCAAATTGACGACGTAATTGTCACTATTTGAAAACGAATTTAATTAGATATAACTGGTATACGCAAACAATTGCGTTCAATTAAAAAGTACATGCGTCTTGTTACAAATAATCTAATCTAATCGATTCATTTCACGATGCATCTGCGACAACTTTCAAAGCAAATATTGACCAATGGCTAGATTTTATCTTGCTATTCAGAAGGTTAGATTTTTTTAAAGAGTACCACGCCCGTGGTTTATGTTCACCACTGGTATATTTGATTCATTCAACTATTTTTAGGTTTTATAACGTTGAGAATAGGATTCGGATTATATCAAAAAATGTAAACAGGAACGGGGAACAACTATTCTCGACTTAAAACAGAAATTAAATTTATTAGTATTCATAATATAACAATGTTTTGTATATACTCTATTCTAAATAAATATTTCTATATCTGTCTTGGTGTCTTTGCTTTAGAGACTGGTTGTAGAACATTTTGTACTAAAGTGTCTAAAACAGTATAGTCAAAACAAATTATAACCTCCGTCTTAAACATTTAAAATGATTTTTGATTGAAATTGAAAATTATTCCTTGATCAATTCCGACTAATAAGTCTATTTCTTATTAATGCCGCTAGAGGACTTTGATCGAATCAAATCGAATCATATAATTGAATCCACATTATGTGTTGTTTACATTTATGTACTGGATACCAATGTTTATTTCATTTTACTAAGTGCTGTTTCGTTTCCTTCTCTTCATATTGTTCTGAAGTATAGTACCGATTAGTTTTTCCCATGTTACTTTAAGTCTTCCATTATTTTCCATTTTTCCTTACTTCTACCTACTCCATTCACTGGTCTTGATTCTTCCATACTTTGTAAATGACACCAACAACTATCTTTATAAATTCCATGAGTGACGTGATCTTCAGATCTAGTCGTATTTGAGCAAGTCATTATTTGTCTATAAATTGCTTTATACACATTTAGCTCTCTGGTTCGTTAGATTTCTTTTTTATTGTTGTTTATGTTGTAATATGTCTTCAAGACTTCTTTAATTCTCTTATCAATATCTGCATCTTCATTGTCTGTATTTTCTATTCCAATTTTCAAAGTATTTGAATGTGCCATTCAAGTCGTCTGTCCTCCTTTTTCTATATGTAGTGTTTGTTCTTTTAGAGCCATAGCTGCAGTCTTTTTTACATCAATTCTTATTCCGAAATGCTTTAGTGTATTATTACAGATGTCAAAGTTTTTCTGTGGATCTTGAGAGATTTCTGCAATAAGAACTATATCCTCGTAATATGCTCCATCAGATATTTTCAACGTTTGCAGGTTCCTATATCCAATGCACTTATTCTTTGAGTAGGTTGAGCAGATATTCATTACATCATCTATAAATATTTTAATGAGCAATTCACTCAAAACACAACCTTGTCTTACCCCATCTGTGGTTAGAGAAGCCTCTGATATAAGGTTTTCTAAACTTGCCCATATTTTTACCATCGCTAGTTTGTCAAAAGCTTTCTCCATATCAGTAACTTCCGATAATGCACGTGTGTATCTCTGTGGACAGCTTTATTTATGGACTGCTTGATGGTATATACACGATCTTGTACACTTCCACCGTTGCAACATCCTCTTAATGCATCATTCAGTGAAGTTTCTACTTTTTGTCTCAATTTGTTATTTATGATTTTTGCTTTAATCGACATACACAAAATAATTATTCCTCTGTACCTGTACATTACTTGCAATTTCTTACTTAAAAATGGGTAGTAGGAATCTTACTTCTTAGTCTTTTGATAACTTTTTCGTATACCAATGTTATCAATTTTTTAATTTTTGTTCATTATTATCTTCTATTCCCATCTGTATTGCTTATAATACGACTTCCATCTCCATTATTTTTGTCTTCTCTGTTAAAATTCTACCATTTCCATCCTCTACGTTTATTTCGTCGTGTTCCTTACAATTTCTTAATCAAAATTCTCTTATGAATTGAATATTATAATTAAGACCAATACAAGGTATCCAGAAAATTTATCGACCTAATACGCAAAAATCGGTTGACTAGGCTGTGTTCTTTGTATTTTGGAAAAGGATAAACAAATGAGCAGTGACTCTACTAGTATTGAATCTACCGTAGAAGAAAATCACAAAGAAATGGGAAGTGACTCCATCTTGTTGAAGCCACGTTCTTCGAGTTGAAACCGAAACATTTGAAACTGTACGCAAAGAAAATTGTATCCTGCCATTTCTTCCAGGCAATTTACTGTGCCGCCAGTATTTGATGTGGTTTTAACACAATGTTTTATTTTTGGTTTTGTTAACAAGCTCTCCATGAGCGATTAGAAAACTATTAATTTTCGTATCATTATAAACAAACCAAATTCAAGTTAGAAAACTATTTCAACCTCTCAGTTATCTCCTATTAGGTTAACCTTAATGTATTCTAAATATAAGCAGTGAAATTCGTTTTTTTTTTCCAATTCTGGTAACTTCGATTATACATTTCAGTAGACAGATTCAACAATATACGAGGTGTGGCTAGTAAATATACATCGCTCCGTGCGAATCTTCCATTGTTTGAAGCAATGAAGGAAGTTTTTTCTGCTAATTTGAAACGCACAAATTCAACAGGCTCAATTACCGTTTCTGTTATTGCGGATTTAGCCTTAAAAGGTAGGTAGAAGCCCCACGGAGCAATATTAAGGATTCAATCGCATTTAAAGTGTCAATATAAGTATTTGCGTGCTCTTGGTGTTCAAATGTGGGGATTCTAGGTATCCATTTTGTGCATACTTCTCGCATATTGAAATATGTTTGTAAAATTTGCCATATATTCTTTGTCAATTCCTACAGATTCAACAAATGAAATCCGTTATTCTATTTTGAGATCGATCATTTTTATGGAAAAACAAAAGACCCTATACAAAAGAAGGCCACTGCTACACTGGTTTGTCTACAGACAGACGGTAGACATCTCATCCTAAAGAATAGGCTTCAGGCGCATGCGTACTTTTTGTGTAGCAGCGCTAGTCCTTTTATTTTATAGCCACATCTTGTATTTCATCGCGAATTGGAGAAAATATCTAGTGAGTTGAGATAAATATTAAAGTTATTAGCAACTAATATTTCTATGCAGATACCTAGATTGGTTAGATTAGGTTAGACAAGTTAAAACCACAAAGAATGAACTGTTTTGTAGCTCTAAGTTTCTATAACAAAACTGCTCTACCACCAGTCCACAATTTACTCAAAATGTTCCCCAGCCACAATGCCAATAATATCTGCAAAAAATGGAAGGTCTTTTTCGACGTTAAGATAATTAAAATCCTACCTAAGAAACACAACACGTTTAAACGGTCTTGCTCCATTCAATGCCCATAGTGAGACACACCAACTGATGCTGAATGAGATTTCTTTAAACCCTCATAGAATAGACTTTGGTTTCTAGCAGAAAAGGTGACAGGGGTTTTAACTTGTAAAAATGTACCTGTTAGTATATAATGAAAATAAACACTGATAGTGAAACCGAAATTTTGGTATTAATTTGATATTAATCATTATTCCGTTTCAACTGACACTGTGAGTAGGAAGAGCCCCAAAATTTGTGGTAAACCACCCCCATTCCAAAATTTTGGCTACGCTACTAGTTAATCACAAAAAAGATCTGAAAGAAAATGTTAAAGGCATTATATCATATATACTTTTTTATGAAGTGGAGTACGAGTTACGAATGTGGAAAGCCGAGCTGTAGCATTTATGGAAAAAGTTATCAAGGAAATTTAAACCCTACGACTGACAGATCTAGTTGCTAAATCAGAGACACCCCAATCAAAGAGTACCTTTGGCATCACAAATAAAATAGAGAAACCTAGGGTCCATTTTTTTATTATATTCTAAAGTGATACCAAAATTTTATTTTGCTTTCACAATACATAGTTTCCGAATGACATGAAATGATTTACTGTGAAAAATATTCTTTTTGTTTCACTTGTGTAATTGCTACCGATTTTCCACTTTTCCTGTATAATTTGGTACAAATCCAAACCGATTTCCCAGTAAAATCGCGCATTTTAAAGTCAACATATTATATTACCAAGTGATCCCAAAATTCTAAAATTAGATTTTATATGTCACTGATGAAACATCTCCTAAAAATTCGCACATTCAAAAATAAATTACACTCGAATTTCAAAATTACATAACCCACCCCCAACAAAATAAATAGCAAAGTAACTTTTGTATTCTTAAAGTTTTTATTTTGGAAAAATTGAAATTGTGTACTTACTTTTTGAATGACAAGAGGAGTTCCGAAATCCTTACCCCCTTGTAACCTGAAACCTAAATTAGGGAAATCTCCCTTATTAATACGCACTTGGATCAAGGATGCCATATTCACTTGTCGATTTTTAATATTATTTTCGAATTTCGCACTCTAGATTTATCGGCGGGCACGGTTTTAAAACGGGCTCTCGTGTACTATAATTTTAAACTTGCGTGGATGCGATTCACAGAGACACGGCGGAGTGCGGCCGCGGTTTTTCGTAGTGGGGTTCGATGCGCGGATTATTAATAGTATAACGTGGTGGACGTTGTTTTGTACTCGATGGATAAACTTGAAGCGTCGAGACGCTTCGTTAAATGATGGCCCGTGGCCTTTTTGCAATAGTGGAGTTGGGAGATGTAGGTCAAATTCTTGTTGGTGGCTGTAATCATCAGTGATAAACGTATTCAGAATTTATATATCACTATGATACAGTGAACTTAGGCAGTTACAGTACAGTCGGAGTACGAGGTCTGGCTATTAAATAACGAGACTGCGCGCCTAGAGGGCGCACTATACGGGTGGTGTAAAAAACGAGTAGTGCGTTGGGTATCTAGATATCTTGTTCCAAAACGTTTCACGTCACTATTTTTGTGCAGTAGCGGTTTGAAACGAACGTGTTTTTTTCTCGTGCCGAAAACCAAGTGTGCCGAAAAACAGGAACAAAGTATCATTCCCAAATCTCTCGTTAAATTGAAAAAAACTCCGATTAAGTGCTATAAATTGATGTAAGAGGCCTCTGGGAACAATTCTTTATCCCGTTCACGTATTTTTGAGTGGTGTAAGCACTTTAGTGAGTATGCCGAGAGAGCAATGAAGATAGCCAGCGCCCAGTTCGCCCTGTGACTGTTCCGACTCAAGAAACAGTGACCAAAATCAACCAAATTGTGCGTGCAGATCGTCGAATGAGCATCCGGATGATTGCCAAGGCTGTAAACACTAATAAAGGAACGGTTAAAAAGAAAATATGGTACATGAGGATTTACACGCGACAAAAAAAACTGACAGCTTAATACCAGAATTATTGAGGGATTAAAACATTCTTAAAGTTTTGAAATGCGATCCTCAAGCTTTTTTTCGATATTTGAACTAAAAACAGTAAAACCACCTGATGCCTTCGTTCCTTGATATTCTATAAAGGTGAAACGTCTAATAAATGTTGGCTTTGTAGCACTATACAATTCAAATATCTTATTTGCCAGTACTATATTTGTAAATCTTTCTTCCATATTCATTTCTGACAATTTTACAAAACAATTGAGTGAAGTATCCTCTTTGGATACGGTGTAACTAAAGCAGGGTGATTAAAACTAGAAAAGCCCATACATTCATAAAATCTATGCAACTGTTACAAAAAATGAGGTTACCTCAGAAAAAAAGTATTAAAAAACAGACTTGACAAAATGGCTCGGTGGTCGAAGATTTTCCAACATCATATTTATTGAACATCGCTGGGAAAAGTGTATGGAGATTACGTTGAAAAATATATGTTTTCCAAAATTTTAGTGTTTACCTTGTTGGGTCAGGTACTTCTGGGCCATTCTCGTATATCAAAATGGTAGCATAAACTTTGTCACTACAATTTATTACAAAAAAGAAATAAAAAAATCATTCGATCTAATTTTTATTTATTCTCATCAAGTATAAACAAAATATCTACTCGGCTCATATATCTACAACAGAGTAATAAATATTTTTATACAATAGTTCCTCATAATACTGAATATTCACCACAGATATAATCATATTTATCAAGAATTGAATCCATTTATATACTGTTTCTGTCAGGAAAGGGTACTTGTGAATATTTTTTCATTATTTGCCGGGCTATCGTTTTCTATTGGAAGTTTTATTTGTGGAGATGTATAAATATATAAATATACCTAACCAAAAACTCATAAATATACTTTCTAGGTACTAAAAAAAATCATACAATATGAACGAAAATCTTTATTGTACATTTGCTGAGGCACACATATTTCAAAATGAAGGCACAAATATTGTCGTTTTCTTTGCTAGCTTGTAAACAAAATTGATTGAATTTATCAATTAAGAAACACCTATGTATGTATATTTAGTACAAAAAAGCCGGCCCATGGGCCGAATCCGACCCTTTCCTTTTTTATCCGCCCCGTTGAGAAATCCCGCATGCATTTTTTTAAGCTCTAATGTTTGTTTTTTGCAAATATAGTAAAATGGCAAGTATATTAACTTTCTTTAAAAATTACGTACATATTATACAGGGCACAAATTTTTTGCATGTAAGTAAGTAAGACAATTTATTATTATTATTATCTATTATTAACTTTGACCTAATGTTTAAAATGTCACTTGTAATGTTTTCTTCAAAAAAATGTTTTAACTCCACTCAAAACAAATTCGTGTGACCCTAACATAGAATCTCCACCCCGGTAGACATTTTGGCCCGCGCTTATGTGTTCATTCCTGATGAACACGCTTATTATCCGATTTAAAGTTTCAAATAATTAGGAAAGCGTTTTATAATTTATCAAACAAAAAAGTGAATAATAATTCTTAATATGAAATTGAAGTTACTGACGAATATTTTATTATCATACTGAGAATTCATTTCTTCTTATAGTAGCTTTCTTATAAGTTTGTGTTTAAGATATAAGTTTGGTTCCTCAAGGATATTATGTAATGTAACACTTGTTCAGTAAATGAAAGGCAACAGAGTCTCTACACCATTTACTGTTTGGTTTAACGGGAACTATGAAATCGACTGTAACTTCTGTCTAAAGAGCACACAAACATATTCAAAAAAGAGAAATACATAAAAATACTCCGGAATAAAACCAAGAAACCATCTATGCTAGTAACTTCTCCTACGATTATTACAGTGTTTGTTAATATTTAAATTATATTGTTTCACTTTTCAAAAACTGCTTTCAAACCGAAACTGCTGATTCTAACAGCCTGAGTGTTTTCAATTTCAGTTGATTCTTATATTTATGCATCCTCTTAGAATGGATAATACTGCTTTTTATTTTTAAACCTTTGCTAATTCAAGCATTGTATTTTCTAATCGAAGTATTTGGTTTTCTAATTTTGATTCAAAACAAAAATATTAAGCCAATAAATTGTATTCCACTGTTTTAAAAACCAACATCAAATCTATTGGATCAAAAACTTATTGTCTCACACATTTCAGGCACTAATGTCATAAATCTAAGAGTACTACCGGAAAACATTCGTGATAACAGTTTTTACATTATCTTCAACCATACATCACTTATTCGACAGTACACATCATTTTCAATGACAGACATAAAAGATTATGCTTTTCTAATGTAGATAGTAAATGTGAATATGAGCCAATGTCAATTACCATTGATGATAGTTTAGATTTTATAACTTCCAATTCCTCATTTTATATTATCGATATCAACACTCGAGATTAAATTGGACTTTCTTCAACAATTGGTGATATTCACACTAACCCCACACTTGCACGTGGTGTGAACAGTGTGATTTTTGACCTCATTCATTTTTCGATTCTTTCCGACATTTTTTACGGTAAGCAGGGTGAGCGCTTCCTAGAAAAATATTCTCAACCGACGCCTTTTCAAACTATTTGAGAAGATCTGCATTGAAAAATTTAAATAGAAATTTCTGTCAATGATCATATACTACATTCAAAATTGTTCCTGCATTGTGGTTAATTCCGATAGGAATTTGTACGATATGAAATTAGTTAGCAATTAAGTTTAAGTATTTGGTCATCCACTTTTCGTCACCTCAAAATTGTAATATACCTGGAAGTGCCATATCAAGAGGCCGCATCCAATGTATAATATGGGTATCCAAAAAACTGTAGCATCATCATCGGTTTTTTGGCAAACTTTACGGCTCTGAGGTTTGTGAAGCGACTTGGATTGTAATATACTAATAGTACTCCATTTTTAACCTCGTAACTAAAATCCCCATCAAACCACTAAGTGAAGTACCCATGCGAAGTTCTGAGATTATTATTTTCTTCTTGAATATAATTATTGTCGCAAGATACTGTCCAGCCCTACAGTATCGTCAATGATTTCTTCATTGGATAAAGCTACCTTCCGGTATTTACCTTTTTTTGTCAAGAATCTTTTGAATTTTCTTCTAAATCATAGGAATGTATTAAAGATTCGGTATCATCTAAATTAGTTTTGTCAACAAATATTTGGAACATCTGAAAAAATCCATCAAGATTCTCTCTATTGAAACTCCCATAGCTAGTCAAAGAAGTCACCTCAAATTGCACAGAAGAAATATGCGAGAATATGGGAGAACCACATTTTGTCGCTACTCTATTAATTTTTAATTATTTCAGATGTCTTCAACTTCGATGGCTGGATATCACAAATTACTAAGCGGTAAAAGCATTTTCTCGTTATAAAATTCGATCTTTAGAAAAGTTAAAGGACCGGTATAAATTAGGCAACTCATATGAGATACAAATTAGGAAAATTGTGTTCTAAAGCTCATACAAATACATTGAAAACTTATGGTAAACATATATCTTAGAATTACTATACATACTTTCTTAGCATGTTTATTTACAGATAAAACTCTTTTTAGTGTATAAATGGCGTCCTATACACGGAATTTTCTTAATATTAAGATACAATTTAGGAGGCAGTAGATTAAGAGCTGAATACTCTTTTTGGTGATATAAAAAAATTTTATTCAATTACTACCAATGTGCACAATAAATTACTTAGCTGCCTGAGAAAGTTTAAATGGCAGGTCGACTGCCCAGCAAATAATTTTTTTCAAATTTTCTTTTTTTATATTTCAACAGATGATTTATAAAAATACACCTAATTACTAATTTTTACAACGAAACATTTTATTATTTACAACAATTAACGAACGGTATTATGCAAAAATCGTAAAATCCACAAAAACTCAGTTCTTAGATAATAAATGTTAAAGTTTTAATCCAAATGGAAGAACAAGATAAACTTATAAGATGTTAAAATTAATACTTCACACTTGTATGCATTTTTCTCATTGCATTTTGCCTTGTACCAATTTTTTTTACTTCTTCTCATTCTTCTTCTCGGATTTACTGATACTGTATCATCCTAATTTTTTAGTCTCCGTCTCTTTTGTTTTGTACTGATCTTTCTCGCCATGTCTTTTTTACTCCCTGTTGATGTCACCTCAATTATTGTTTTTCTTAAGTTGTTATGGGCACTATTCTCAATTCCTCTCTTATTACTTTGCATCTTGTTTTGTCAATTTTTTCTGTATAAATATGGGTTTAACTATTGATTTATATACTTTTGTTTTATGTTTCGTGATACTTTAAAATACATTAGAATATACAATTACACAAATTGTTGAAATCTAGTAAAAACTGTGACATTATTAATAAAGTCTGTTGAAGTAGGTTACATCATTTTTACACATCGAGAAACCTTCTACATATTATTAACAAACACAAGAAATTCTTCTTGAGCCAAATATAACCTGGTCCTGCAGCTTTAAGAAATTGTAAAAAGATTTGGTAGCTTTGGGAATTCATTCCTTTATAGATAGAAAGATAGAGTATTACTAGACATAAATTCACAGTCATTTATCTTTTCTCAGATTTCAAACCGTCTTCATTATTGTGTTCATAAACATAATCATCGATTCTTTCACAGGATTTTCACAGGAATAGTTTGTTCTAAATTTACTAATAGAAATTCTTTTTTTGTTGACGATAAATCTATTTTTATTCCTTTAGATCTTCATATACTTAATGTAGTCTTGATTTTTATATTCAAGAGTATCCAAATAGTGAAATATTTAATTCAGATCTCTGCAAAAACAGTCTTTTTCTGCCATAATATGTATTATAGTTATAGTTGAACTGTTAAGAGGAATTCTCCAAGTAAGCAAAATTTTTAAATAAAACCAATAAGATTGTGAGAATTCTGATTCTAGAGAAAACCTTAATGGAGTAGTTATGTGATATATGTTTGATAGAATTTATGCACTCGCTTTACTCATTTTTATAATAAAAAAATGTTAATAATAATCATCACAATTCCCATTCCATACCATACAACTACACCTTAGGATGTGGAAGAATGTACTCTTTAATTTTCATTATAGTAAGTTGGTTCTAATAAATACAATCAAGAAATGTTTTCACATAATGAAGGTACTCGTATCATATATGCCCTTCAAATTTATACAAATATGAATATGATGTAGTCATGGAAGCACATGTCGCTTAGATGCAAACAAAACATTGTTTAAGTAGTGAATATAGAAGTTTCCACAATGTAAAGTGGATTAAGTAGAGGTCAGTCTCGGTATGAATTAACGACAACGAAAGTAAGTATTTTCCAGAAGAAAATTTGAAGAATGAACTATATATATAGATGAGATAGAAAGTTCTGTTTCCCAGTCATAATATATTTTATCTTCTACACTGATAAAGATTTATAGTGAAATATATTGTCTGGTTTCTACAATAATTAGAAAGCTTGTTAAGAGAATTTTTCTGCATAATACCGTCCAATTAAAAACATGTAGAATTTTTCTATGTTTTATAAATTTTATTGTCAATAATATCGACAAAAGTTTCAAAATCGGTACGTTATATTTCTAAAAAAAGACATTTTGTACTAGTAATACATTGAATTGAACACTATATTGAACTTCTAGAACTTTTGACTACAATATCATTAATTCAACAATAGGCTTCATACAAACAAAATCAGGATACAATGGATACATACAACTAATTATAAATAAAAAAATAAATATCTTTCCACATATAACTTCATTTGGCTCAGAGCCATTCTAAAACAAATATTTACTTGTGCTCCCGTGGAGATGTGTATACTTAATACTATATTATTGTATAACATTCGCACATTGTTTAAAATATAAAGAATTTCAATAAATATTTAAACATTTCATTTTATAAATAACCAGAAAATACAGTATATATTTATTGTCGTATGACATTAAAATTTGTAAACTATTACATATTATAGAAAGAAAAAACATTTGAAAAATGATTTTTGGTAAAAAATATTATTGTGGTAGATTTTCACTTTGCTTAAAATCACATTAGTGCAAAATCCCAGCTTACCTGGACTTTAACTCATCGTTCATGATGAGATATGAAGTTTAAAAATATAATAAACAAAATTTCCCTCGACATTTTTACTCAAAATTTAAAATAATTCTGATTTTTATTTCACGAAAATAATGAAAACAAATACAATAAAAGATAAACGCAACCAGATGAAGACAGGAATAGTTGATGTTTGTACTATGTGTGTTACCCTCGTAGTTATTCCGCTCATTTGGTATTAATAATTTTCCTGCCTGTTTTGTAGCGCCCCCAAGGTAGAAGAGTGATAACTAATAATGGAATTTACTAGTAGTTATTAACAAAAAAAGTTTAACCGAAATAGTCCTGTGTGAATAAAAATTATAAATATCAAGTACCAAATTTTCATTATGGACCGGATTTCAGTTTACGAGACTGAGAATGGGAAAGAGCTGTAGACTAGAATATTTACAAAAATTCAGGAAATTGAAAACGATCAAATAAATGCGAGTAATCAAGGAATATGGTCTACTGTAAGTTGGAAAATTCCATCACGTATTGCCAAAAGATTGAAAATTAATTTTGAAGTGAAGAACATTTCATTAACAATCTGCATCATACGCAGGTTTCGTATGAATTAGAATGGTTTTAGTAATACAAAAAGCAAAGCAAATTTTGGAAAACAAAATGAATATATTCAATTTTTATTGAATAAAACATAAATCATTCCCAAAATATTTTTTCTAATCCAATAACTTACATTAAATTCATTGTATGAAATCGGTCAATTCACAATTAATAAAATTTCTACGATATGTAAATATAAATTAAATTTATTTTATCAATCACATACTTATATAACAATTATAAAATCTAATAGATACTGGAAGACATCGATATATCAAATCTATTCCAACAAAATTCGTCATACTATAAATCAGAATATGAGTATGACAATTATTCACTTTTCATAGTCCTACTATCTGTTTGACAATTCATTTCATAAAAATGAAAAAATCACCACTTCAGATGCTTATATTTGTGATGAAAAGATGTCAGTTTTTCTTGTGCGGATACTCTGTAAGTAAAACAACATGGAGGATGGAAGTCCTCAGCAATCGTCGAGGGATGAAATATAGAGGATTCCAATTCCAATAAAATCAACGTATAAAAAGCCTTCAAGCAGGAGGAGTAAACTGAGCAAAAAATGTCTTCCTCGGCGGTAAAAATAAATATCAATAATTGTACAAACAACAATCTTGGATCATCTTCGATAGTAAAAATTAAAATCAATATTTGAACAAATTAACTGTTCCATACGCGATTGTATAAATTTTGTATTGTAACCAAAATAGAGAATTGTCGCTTTCTACTATTTTTCTTTTAAAATAATTTTTTTTCTTTGCCTCAAATTTTCCGGTGCTTCCATGTAGTAGTAAAGTAGGCCTCAGAATAGTCCATTTGATATTGCATGCACTGTTTGTGATAGACTATGATTCAAAAATTATTTGCATTATTTGCATTGTTAAAAAACAAAGACAATTTCATCGAGAGTTTAATCGAAAATGTAACCACAGATAAACATAGATTATTAGTCAAGTAACTACTCTCGAAATTGCTACGAGACATTTTTGAGCACCTATACGTCAATGTGATGATAACAGTCGAGTCTTTTTATAAATAATATAAGCATCCAAATTTAAGTCATATCAAGTTAACAATTTGCGAGAAATTGGACTGTCAAAACTACAAAGGACATCCTGTATAGTAGACTAGAAATAAACATTAACACTTTCGCTACTAACTAAGATAAAGAAAAAATAAAATTTTGTTTTACAAAAAAATCTAGAACACAGCAAACTTTACAAAATGTCTTAACAAGAGGGGTTTCCAGTATTGTATAGGCTCGGTCATTTCTTTTGCTGTTTTATCAACTCTTAATGACCTCTGACATGGCAATTCAAGTTTTTTGGTGAAAAAACTTATTTGCTATATTTCTAATCCCAACCACAGACGAATAAGCTATGCGTCAGGTATGTCCTGTCTAGCTATATCGGAGTTGTTAATCCACTGTCGAATTTAGGAGGATTTACACACCTGGTATGCTTAAAATATAATAAATAGGCCAAAATATTCATCAGCTGAATGTTCTAAAGCAACATGAAGTTAAAGACGACATTTATTAACACATAACCAAACTATTTTGCTAATTTTCAATCACGTGCTAGAGAAATATAAGATGGACGTTCAAATTAACAAAAACTGTGTCCATATAATTTATACAAAACATAACCGACCTATGAACTTATAAGAGTAAGTCTTTCTTGGTAAATTAAAAATATGTCCACTGGGTAGCGACTGTGTTGAAAATATATTTTTCACATATTTACAAATGTTTCTCGTTTTTTTTATTTTGGTCAATACCAAAAGTAATGATCAAGATATAGAAAACTTCGCTGGATGTGTCACCTATTTGTAATAAAAGTAGTTGAATTTATATTTGTAAATTTAATTTTTCCACGTGTATGCTAGTAGAATGTGAAGACAGAGCTCAGTTTTTTATCAGACTCTAAGTATTCGAGTCAATCATTCATCATTTTATGAAAGCTCTAATAATTTGAGCTACAATGAGGATTGATTGATGTACGGTTCATAATAATAATATGAGTAATCGACTGGCTCATGTTTCTGAGAAGTCATACTATAATATAACCTCGTTTAAGCGTTTTTTTCACGTTCTCTAGCTACTAAAATCTCGATTCACTTTCTCTTCTACCAATTTACCATTATGCAATATGGAATGCTTTTTTCCACATATTCTTCATTTGACAGTCATTTAATTTATATCCAATTTTATAATCCATCGAAATAAATAAAGACAAGCCTTCACTTTAAGACCCCTATAGATATAAAGATAATCCTATTATTATTGTGTAATTCTCCACATCTTTCCATGATATATATGGATGAAATTGCGAGGGAAAAACTGGCGGATCTTTTGAAATAGATACCGCAGAATTTAAAGAGAATTGATTGGGAAGATTATTCAGAATATTTTTGGTTTTTTTACAGAAAACGTTATAGTTCAAATGAGAACTAAATCCTTTTAAATATGTAGTAAATGTAAGAAAGGGAAACCATTTTAATTTCAATGAAAATATAAAACAGTTTGGAAACTAGGTTCAGCCAAAATACAGAATAATGAATACAATCAATGTTTTCAATGATATCACATAGTACTAAAAAAGGATAACTGAGTCTAATCAGTTGACAGAGAATAAAAAGTCAAGTCTAATACATTCTTTAGAAAAAATACGATAGCAAAGTCTTCCAACTTATTGTCTTTTTTGAACATCCAATATTAATTGTTAGTAAAGTGTTCCTATAGACGTAAATCAATGCATCAAAAATATAATCGACTATAACTTAGACACTTTCTTATACATTTGGAGCACAATTAATTGAGTGTCCCGTTTCCTTGGAATAAATAAAAAATTCTTGATAAATTTTCATTGTCAATATACTGCCAGCAGAGTTTTTTATACCGTGATAATTTTTTTTTAAAATTCATATATCACTAACAGAAAAAGTTTAAATACTATTCTTTTCAATTTGAGCTGCTTGTCGTTTGAGATCTGATTTTGTATAAGCCAATAAAATAGTTCCTATTCCTAAAGCTAAACATGTAGCTATATTTGCCCAAACGTCGTTAACATGATTAAAAATTAAAGAATAAATGTTGGTAAAAATTATACCCAGCGCGTTACATGCGCAGTTGAGAAGACCCGCCGAAGTGCCTTCGGGAGTTGGATACGTCAGTTCTGCTGCTAATTCGAAGCCTACTGGAAGTAAGCCTGTCATGAAGAATCTGTAAGAAGTGAAATTATAAGATACCGAGGAATTAACTGAAATAACAGATTTGTTACAAATAGTTTTATTTTGTTTGTGAAACTACCTTAAATTTGTAATATATCTATAATATTTTTTCTTGGGATCATTTACAAGATTTCAATATATAAATAACTATTAAATAAGTATTACTCGATACTATAGCCGTTTTCAAGATCCAGATGTCACAGAGAAGACCAGAGAAAAAAATAAATTTATATTCGAGTCGTATAAGATATTTTTTTTTTGTTAAATATCGTTTTCTCTAGATGAAAAGTAACCTGAACACAAAAGAAAATAGTTTGAAACGGACCGGAGGACATAGGAAACGGAAACAATAGAACAAAATCCATTTGAGTGATGAGTCTTCACCGTTAGAGACTCCTTGGTAGAAAATAAAAATTAGATTGGAGAATTTGAAGACGGGCTTCAAGAAATATGCCGTGGATTCATGACACAATATTGTCAAGAACTTCAAAAAATGATGACCATGCTGAAGGTGATGTTACGCGATTGTAATGCTGATTTTTTTGGGAATGAGTACACTAGTTTGTAATTGTTGGCAAAAGACTTAATAAGTTATAAAAAAGCTTATTTATGAGCAGAACTTCTTCTCTTAAAATGTTAATCGAAAAATTTTCTAGAACTGCCAATTGAAATGGGACAGGAGTGATACATGGTATCAATTTGGAAACGTGTACTACCCTCATTATTTTCAATTAACACACATTTATTTTTACTTATGGAAAATATCAAAGATGCGTAAGAAAAACGTCAATAATGTAAAAAATATCCGAATATTATTTCGATATGTTCTAGAATTAACTGAATGTTAGAGTATTTGTCATCGTATTGGAAACAATTATGCTTGATTATGACTGTTTGAATACGAAACAAATATTGCAAACTAGTTTAGTATACCCGGTATACTGAACAAAATGAGACAGAAGCTACTCCTGTGACTTCAGATAACCCCACAGTTAGTCCAAGTATAAACGCGTTAAACCGCAAAAGCGCGGAGGCTGCTGTTGAAACCACGTGTAGTTAAGATCGATAGCTTCCAAATGAAGTACAAGAAACTTTGTTATCATAGCACGATAACATTCGCCATTCATTTTAACTACATTATCTTCTTTTTCAAAGAAAAACGGTTCAATTATTCCTCCAGATCAAAATTCCCACCAAACAGTGAAAAGTTATAAATGAATTGCTGTCTAATGAATCATTCTTGTAGTTTTTAAGTCCCAAATGCGACATTTTTGCCTATCAACCAGGGCATCGAGGTGAAAATAGGCCTGATCACTAAAAATGATGTTGTTTACAAAATCAGCAGGTTATTAGCTTACTCATGGATCCAATTGTTCATGATCTACTGGCAGAAGTTGTTGAGTCAGTTGGATTTTATAGGCATAAAGCTGTGAATCTTTAGTGAGAATTCGCTGGTGAGTGCCTGTTGAAATTGTCCAATTCGTATCGTGTGTTTTACATTATGACTGTAAAACATGGCGCGAAATTCAAATCTTTCTCCCTTTATAAGGCTCAATTTTAAATTTTTTTACATTTGGCTGGCCATATAAAATTAAAGAGATTGTAATTCCAAGAAATGACAAATTTTGGTTACTAAATTAAGCAGTTTTAGGATGAACTACAAGCAAAAGACTTACCCAAGTAATGCTGACATAGCATAAACTACCAATATCCCTTTGGATATTGTAAATGTATATAATACCATACTAATCAGTGTGAAGCCATATACAATAAGGGTGGTTTCCCTAAAATGAAAAGCATAATTTGTTAATTTCAATTCTTGAAAAACAACTAACATTATACAAGGGGTATTTCTTAGATTTTACGATAGATGTACCTACGCTGACGTAAAGATGGCGGTAGTTGCTTGACAAATATAACTGTATTACAAAAGCTATAAAGCATATATGAAGACGCCACGTTGTTTATATTTGTTTGGAAACCATCAAAAGTGAACGTTTTCAGTGAATTTGTAAACATGGAAAAAATTGATCATCGTTATGTGATACAAAACTCTGCTTGAAAGGCACTAGCCCAACTAATATCAAAATTCTAGATTCTACTTTGGGTGAGACAGCTTCGTTATCAACAGTAAAATATTGAGTAGCAGAGTTTAAATGAGGCCGTACGACCTTGCGAAGACCCGTATTGCAGTGCTCGATCAAATAGGATGACGACTCCATAAATGTTGAAGAAAATCCACAAAGCGGTACTGGATAATTTTCAACTGAAAATGCGCGAGTTAGCGGGCATAGTAGGTTTTTCAAAAAGTGGGGTACATCGCATATTAACTGAAAATTAGGATGTGAGAAAGCTATGCGCAAGTTGGGTTCCGCATTTATTCACAATGCAACAAAAATAGCGTCCTGAAGATAAATAACTTTTAAGGTTCAAAAAAAAACAATTTATCGCATTTATCTACGATACACTAGAGTAGAAAAGATGATCCTATCATATAAGTATGACATAATTACTTCATGAAGGTTTCAAATGATAGTGGGATCCGAATTACTTTGCGAACATTCAGTTTATAATCATAGTTTCCGAAAACCCCTTTTATTGATCATTGTATCAATTTTACCTTATAAAAATCTTGATAGATTAGTGACAAACTTACTTAAATTTGTGATATTTGTCAAGGACAATCCCACAACACACTGATCCCATCATGCCTGCCACAACTATAACCAAACCAATCCTGCCAGCATCTGTTGAAGCATTCTAAAATAACAATATAACAATTATTTAATATAAAATATGAGAAATATTATAATTTATGTATAACACAGATCGAGTATTGTGGTGTTTTCCAGTATACCTACACTAAGCTTGATAAATATAAAGGAAACTCTCACCGACGATAAAGAATAAAAATAATTCTACGTTTATTCGCTCGTAGCAGATAGTCAACGCACAAACAACGCCAACGCGAACGTTTACAAAGTACGTAAGGCTCATTGAGGCTTCTGAAACTTGACATGAGGGGGGAGGGTGAGATTCACTTTTTCTTACGTAAGGTCATTGACTACATACTCATGCTATTTTCCGTAATGATATAATACTATAATAATATTAATTCAAATGCTCGCTGGAACGAAACTACCAAAACTACATATGCAAACGACACTGCAGCGTTAGCTTCTCACCAGGTCCCAACTATGGCTTCTCATATATTGCAGACAAACTTGAACGCTATTTTCTTGTGGCTAAAAACTAGTGCATGTTACCTTAACCCAACGGAAAGGAAGTTGTAATATTAAACGAGCATCTTCTGAAAAAAAAATGAGTGCAAAATACCTTGGAATTCATCTGGATCAACGACTAACTGGAAGCACACACATACTAACCAAGAGAAAGCAATTGGGTCTAAAACTCAATAAACTATACTGGTTAATAGGTCGAAAATCTCTAACTAACAATCGACAACAAGCTGTTAATATATAAAGTCACACTAAAACCCATCTGGAGTTATAGTATTCAACTATGGTGCACTGCATCCAACTCAAGTATAACAATTCTAGAAAGATTTCAATCGAGAGTGATCAGAATTATTGTAAATGCTCCTTGGTATGTACCAAGCGTTATCGCTTGTGACCTCCAAATTAAGTCAGTTAAAGAAAAAATATCTTACTTCCCCCAAAAATATTCTTACCGCATGGAAACCCATCCCAACACATTGGCTCAACCTCTAATGAGACCTCCTACCCAGCGAAGGCTTAGAAGACCTATCTTCCGTGAGTCCTGCCTGACAGATTTTAGTGTCATAGTGATGTGTTGTGTAGTTATCCCTAAATGAAACGATTGCAAATAAAAAAGGGGTTGAAAATGCTCGCTTAAGGTATAAAACCAGAGCTCAAGTTTTTAAGAATGCACGTGAATGCCGAATGAAACTTATTCCAAAAAAATGCCTTAGGTAAGTTGTAAACGTTCCCTTTCTGCAGACGACAATATTTGTGTATGGAAGTTATCTTTGAACGAAGACTTTATCCAACGATATTTTTGTTTATCTCTGGTAAAGTTGAGGTCTCTATACACAACGTGTACGGAAAACGTATGTAGAACTCAAAAGAAGCTACGTTGAAAAATAAACTGTTCACCTTCAATTTCATTATCGAAACGCGCCTTATACACTTTAATTATATTGAGTTGAAGATAGCAGTAAACAGTATGTTCAATATAGCAGAATTTGCATCGAAAAAAATTTTTTTAAAATAAGTTCTCCGATCCTGAATTAAATTTTCCGTTGCTATTGAGATCTTAATATTTTTGGATAACCTTGCACTCTGAGTAACTTGACTAACCATGCTGGAATCACCGACTAATGCTATGAATAAGGAAGTAAATATAAAACAAGCAGTTGCACACTTACGGGATAATAACTTAACACAATTTGATTGAGCAGTGTAGATATTGCGTAAAAAGCTCCAACGTTAATTCCATACGCCATCAGCAACAACATGAAAGATCTATTCTTCAACAAAGTTTTTAGCGAGTCCATGAAACCACCGTCGTCTGAATCTTGTTGGAGTGCAGCATGCGATGGAGGTATCGGTGGTTTATCTTTAAATACTGAAAAAATATAATTGTATTAAATATTTTCCTTATAGTGAGTGAAAGGAAAATCCAAAAATTGGAACCTAGAATTTCTTCATCCTTCAAATTGCATTTTAATATTAGGTATAGACAATATAGAAATGAATTTTTAAAATTTGTGGAAGCCGTAATTTGTAAAATTCCATATAACATAATAATACACACTTGCAACTGATCAAAATTCTACTTTGTCAAATTAAAATAATAAATTCGTTGCTCCATTTTCTTTCTTAAAACAGATATCGTAGTGTGAGTTTTTTTGACAAGTTTTGGCTTTTCTTATTAGGAACGTGGTAATGAAACACCAAAGACTAATTTTAATATATTTTCGGAACTTTCGAATACTTATGTATTCATCGTCTGGGAAATAATAAATTGTGGTGGCTTTAAGTTGTATAAATTCTTGGGAAAATTTCAATTTCATAGGATTCAAAATTTAATTCACTTCAAATATTGAATTTTGAATCGTATGAATTTAAAAGTGCTCGTATTATAAAAGCTAATCTAACTACTAACAACTCATCTGATTCAACGGCTACTGTTGTATTAGAGCTTGAAACGAACGCTTCATACGGTTTAGTGATTTCTGGTGAAGGAATTTTATACCATGAAAGCCTTAAACTAGAGAATTAGAGTTAATTTCTCTCAGTCAAGATTTGGTTTCTGATTATGGCGACATTTCTAATGAAAACCCTTCACTGATTCAGCCAGTACAACCTACTGATGTAGAAGGAATTTCTCCAAGTGACGTGTTGGTAAATTTGGAACCAGTAGAACCTATTTACTTCGAAAACGAAATTATAGAAAAAAAATTCTCTGAATTATGATTTACTGGAAAGTTTAGACCTCTGAAAAGCCTATTTATTTCATCAAAGATCAATAAAAGAAATTCCTCTAAATGATGAATTATTTGATGGTTTAGAGCAGAAGACATTTATCCAAATCATCAATTAGTGGAAAGTTTACAGCCAGACAACGTCGACCACTCCTATGACACCGTGTTCAGTAATAATGTTGAAGACAAAAGGAGAATGAAGACCGCAGACCAATATGAATTGGATAGAAACAAAAATAGTGAACTGAGAATGAGTGGAGACCTGTTTGCCTTCTGGGTGATCCGTGTATGTGAAGCAGTAAATATAAATGTAAATAATTTTCGGAGATCAAAGGACGGGAAATATTCAAGAGATTTTGGTCTTTTCCATGGGAACTGAGAAAATGTATATAAGAAGCTTGGCTCAGTATAAAGAGAAGAGAAGATCCTATACTCAGAGTGAGTCAAGGCGAACAGGGACTATTTATTATAGTTTGCAGCTTGATACCAACAAATTGCCAGTATGCAAGAGGAAATTTATGGCTACACTTTCAATTGGTGAAAGAATGATTAGAAACTGGTTCACGGAAATTTCATGCCCTATAATATTGATAACAACATGTTCCCATGTATATATTTCCCACGAGTTGAAGTTTGCAAATCATACGAGTAAGAATTTTACAATATACTTTTTCTACAGCTTTAATAGATAACAGCGAAATTATGTAACAAATAACATGAAATTAATATCATTCAAAATTTCTATTCAGGTACAATAAAAAATATCAATTACACATTGATTAACAAAGAAACGGAATTTTCATGGTCGTTAACATAGAAGAATTTGCCCATAAAGAAGAGGGTTTCAATTTATCAGATAATTCACTAAAATATTCGAGTAGAACATTCACCGAATTTGATGAGGTGGCCTTTTTCCTTTGCCAATATACAGGATGTTTATATTTTTTGGAAGCTTATACATCTAATGAATTTGTTTTTATGACTGACTCTCATAGAGGGTGCTAGTTACATGGTTCGTATCAAGTAGTATTGAACATAACTTTTCCAATATTGTCTTTATTGAGAAAACATAATGCTCATTAATTAATGATAATATTAATTAAAAACCATTCCTCGAGCTGAGATGCAAAAATTTGTTGCATTTCAACATCTACATTGGATTAACATTTTTTCAGGCGCAAGTATCTAAGCATGGATCTGGATAAATAAGGTCCAGACTAAAGCCTGTGTATGGAGTTTAATATCATCAAGTTCTTCGATCTTATTCGGCGTAACATTCACAGTATCTGGTTGTAGCATTGATTTGCTGTGTAAGAGAACCCACTTTGGGTTAATTAATCTTAGTTATTTCTCCGATAAAACCTCATACATACGTATCAGCTATCGGAATTGATTGGTAACCATCTGGAAGTACAATAAACCTTCATAATTCCACCAGACACACAAGACTTTCCATTCGAATAAAACACTCTTTGAGACAGGTTCTCGTAATTGTACTTTTTCCAAACATTGATTTTCCATATTCGGGTTGTTTAGATAAATCCATTTTTCATAGCAAGTCAACGATGCGTTTAATGAAATGATCATCTTACTGCAGGACAAGTAGCTTATGTGTAAAAAGCTCTACTCGACGTATCTCTCATTTAATTCATGTGTTAATTAATTCATTCATTGATATGTTAATTCATTCACTATTTATAGATATTACCTAATGATTCGATGCGTGGTAGGTCCAAGGAATCCGATAACCTGCTAGTTCTGGTACTAGTTTGGTTTTCTATTGCTTAGTTATAACCTTAATATCCACGCAGATAAAAGACCTGAGCGCGAATGATCTTTAAGCTTCAAATTTTTATTACAGATCGCCACTATTATCATATATTTTTCTTGCTGCTACGATTGTTTCAAACTTTTGTTTC
Organism: Diorhabda sublineata; assembly: GCF_026230105.1. Taxonomy (NCBI): domain Eukaryota; kingdom Metazoa; phylum Arthropoda; class Insecta; order Coleoptera; family Chrysomelidae; genus Diorhabda; species Diorhabda sublineata. The sequence goes on along the minus strand of NC_079474.1, from coordinate 6,824,386 downwards.
CAGTAATGTATTAACAATACACGAACTTATTGATTGAAAGGACGTGAAGAAATTTGTTCTTTCAACAAGTAACGATATGTTTAAATTGAGGCGTAGTAATTTTCATATAACAAAAACGACATTACTTATGAGACACCCTCCGTATATTAAATGAATAGAAAGCTCATCCTATACGTTTATTGAAAAATATTATTTTTTGATATATAATAAAATTTTACTTACATAAAAGAATAGCCAATAAAAGAACGGTTGTGAAAGCTGCCACTGATATATACATAACATAGAATTGATGTGTCATTTCGTCAATAGTTAAATCTGAACTCACAAATATTGGCGGAAGGAGAAAACCAAGAGCTACACCCAACTGGAAAATAAAATAACAATCACGACATGAATCAAAACTTAAGAATCTTTCATTGCACTTTCAGGATAATATTTACGTAACTTTTTTTTTTAGTTTAATCAAAACTCCAAATATTTTATTTCTATATTTATTTTACCAACTCTGATCTAAAACTATTTAGAGATTTCCATGTTATTCATGCCTCATCATGTCCTGGTGACAGAATTTCAAATGGTGTTTTGCAATAATATAATAAAAAATAACCTAGACGTGGACTATAAGGTAAAAAAATATGCATCCATCCTTGAGCTTTGGCAATAGAAAATGTTCAGAGCAGCCTCTAAAAACCACAACCGCTTAAAATAACCCTATTGTATTAATCATTGAACATGATCCACGACTCATGTGCTCAGATATAGCAGTAAACATAGAATTAAGAGTGGGCTCAAAAACATAAAAATTGGACACATTAAGAGTGGGAGAGAGATTTATGTAGTGATGAGTCAAAGTTTGAAGTTTTTGGGTCTAAGAGAACAGTGTTTGTGCGCAGGTCAAAGGAAGAACATATGTTAGATCCATGTATAATCCCGACTGTGAAATAAGAAGGATGGTTTGGGAATGTTTTGGAGGAAGGGTAAAAATTGAAGAAATTTTGAAGAAAGAACGTTAGAAAAAATATTAAAGAAAAATGGTCAACCACTGATTGCAGAAAATTTATCTTCTAGCTTGACGACGATCCCAAGCATTCCTTGAAAAGAGGAATACACTGAAGGTAATAATTCGACCGTCACAGTCGCCTGATCTTAACCCAATTGAGTTGTTGTGGGACAATTTGAACAAGGAATTCAGAAAGCAGTGTCCTACTTCCACTTCTCATATTTAGCATATCCTTAATGTAACCAAATAGACGACGATTATATGTTTAAATTGTTTCATAGAAAGTCAGAATTATGTGACAAGTACATTGTATTTATTTGTTGTGTATCATGCAAACTATAGGGTGAGCGAAAAGTTTTGACAAATAATATACATATTTGCAATTTTCTATTCAAGTGGATTGGATTGGAAGCAAAGGAATCAATCCTCGTGTTACTTGTATTCGAAGGACCGATTTGTTAAAATAATGAGGCTTGTATTTAGTTCATATTTTGCTTAATGGCAGTATAATTCTAACGATCAATTAAGACTGACTACATAATTTCGTCTTTATAATTATCCTCACTAAGAGAGATCCCCCCTTATTTCTAAGGGTAAGAGATGCAACCCTCACTTGTTCTATACTACAAGAATTCTGTACACTTCGTCTTTGTAATTTATTTGCGATGTTTCAAGTGAATAAATGATTATTATTCTTGTTATTATAATTGACATGTCGATATACTCTAAAATTCTCTTACGAACAAGTTCGAGAAACGGGTCCTTAGGCCGGCCTTGTCCACCCACAATGGAATTTTAAAACTCTGCGAATTCGCGCGGCGCCTTTGATTGGTTTTGTATAAATGGCGAACTTTTTTATAGAAGACGGTTTATCACAGTATTTCTTTTAAATAATTTCTAGAAAAATTTATCTATTTATTTCTAGAGTTTTTTTTTGTTTCTAGAACTTTGTAGGATTCTATTTGTGGTATATAAATAAGTTTATGTAGCGCAGTCAGTTCAGTTTTGAATAAATAGTCGTAATGAAAAAAACGAATTAGTGAAAGTAGTCGCAGAAATTATTTAAGTGATGTTTATAAGTATAGTATTAAGTTAAATGTATTGTATAGTATTTAAATAAATTTAGAACGTAAGAGACAGTATTTATCAATTCACCCCACGAATTGAAAGAGTGTAGATAAATACGAAAAACGTTACAATTCTAATAATTGTCATCAATACGGAATGGTACACTCTGTAACAAGAATGATATCATTACAATTGATAATTTCCAGGTCTCCCTCGTCTAACGGAAGTTGATAGTGTAGTGATAATAAATAATAATTTTCACGATGACACAAGGCAAATCAAGTAGTTAATATATGCAGTAAACTATGGTAAGTATACAACCAACCTCTAAAATATTGTTACTTGTTAAGGCTAGTTCGAACTATGCTAGTATTTTAGCTAAATAGCGGGCAATTTATCAACTAGATGTGTTTGAGCAACATTTTAGCCGTTTAATTTGTTCACTTTTATTTGTGCGAAAAAAACTATCTCCTTAAGTGGCACGTGTATGGTCACGGCTAATGAGTTTTATACCATTTTTTTCACAATTCTTCCATTTTCAATAGCATTTTGAAAAAATTAATCGTCTTCTTATATGTTGTAACAAATATAAAATACACGATTTAATTTTGAGAAAATTGTTATTGCACTTTCCAAACGACAATTGCATCTTCCTCACCAATATACCACAGGAAATTGTTAGGCTATTTGTTTTTTGATAAGAGTTAGGTTTAGTACTACACCTAGGAGGTCTACTTCTAGGTCTACCTCTACCTGATGAAGTGCTTGGTTAGTATATGTCTTCATTTTCGGAAATATCTTGTTACATAAATGAAATCGAAATTTTGATCTTCATTTGTATCGTCATTATCATCATCCGACTCCTCGCTTATACACTAACAGAGGGAAAAGCACACCCAGTAAATATTTTGGCAAAGATTATTGATAACCATATATAGGCAAACCCCCAAAAAGACGCTAAGAAACACAAAAAAGTGACTAGATTTAGATTTAGAAAAACCGTGGTTATTAATGATGCACAATATGCCTTATTATAGTATACTTGCAGAAAAGCAATTTTCTACTTCTTCAAAAGAATATGATTGAAAGCCAACAATGTTGAATTTAATGAAGAAACCTATCAAGACCTAAACTATTACAAATTACTGGAATGAACCGAGAGAGAGAGAGAGAGAGAGATTCGTTGATTAATTTTGGTAGGATAAGGAGGATTTTTGTAAGGAGGGGGGTTTGTTGGAGTAGGCCTGATATAGGAATAGCTCCTCTGCAGTTTATTGGTTGAGAATGATACGGTGATGAAATCTTGAGGCATTGGGAAATTGTAGTACAAATATTTGGAATAATTGTGTCAGACATACTGAATAAATAATTGAAGACTGGTTTATTCTATAAAGAAACTTAGTGAATATAGATATTGAACCAGTGGTAATAAAATACTGGTGAAAGCAAATCAGATTCCAAATTGGATGAACTCTAAAGCAGGATTTACTGCTGCAATTCTTTGTCAAATATTCTGCTATCGAAGTTATACGAGTGTGAATCTATTGACGCTCCTAATATAAATCAGTTTATAAAGGGTAATTTTAGTTTAATTAAGAAGACCCTCAGTTGATAGACTAAATATAACGTCTCTTTTTTTAACTACATATCTATGTACCTAGTTATTTAAAATCTAAGTCGTCCTGCAAAAAAGCTACCCAGCAGTAAGCCCGCATGGCTAATAATAATTTTGGAATTTGTAAGTTATTCGCCCAGTATATTTTTATCTAAAGAGTTTTGCTAAATATGTTGATGTAAACAGTTAAAAAAGTTAAATTTCTATGTTGATCACCAATTTTTTGGAATATTAGTCATAACGATTATTTCTACTGAGACAACAGAAATTTTGATTAGATTCATATGGATATAGTTGCTAAAGTATTGGTCACGTGATGTAAGACCTCCACCTTTTCTACCATATAGTATCAACAAGGAGGGACGTACATTGAGAAGAATTATAGTAACTGCCCCTGTTAGATTTGGCATTTGGGGATATATTAAAATGTAAGTGGACAAATATTCACAAACTCTAAAGAATTTCGATCCCACAAATAATATCAACTACGTAATTCAATTGAATAATTTTGTAAAATACTGTCAAATCGTAAATTGCATGCTTTTCAATTACATTGAATTGTGGTTGTGGTTATTATAGGCATTAAGATTGAAGTTATTGATAAACTAGGAATTTTGAGGCTTAGTCGATACGCTTTTGATTACCATTCCTTGTATTTGATATTCCGTGACATCCCTGCTTCACATGTAAAATGACTTATACGTTTGTCGTTCATCACCTCCATAAACATAGAATTTGAGTAAGGTGTCGATGTCTGCGTAATCAGCAGTAGCATTCAAGCATAAGATAATTTATAACAAAGTTAACTTGTGGTATAAATATATACAAAGGATTCAATCCAATAGCAGTCACTTCATTTCATGACAAATCAGATATACTTTTCTTCAAACAAACCCTATAGAACTAGTGAAACGTTGTTCGGCCACATAATTTATGAAAGAAATCGAACGTGTTTGGGCATCGAAGGTGAAATATTAAATTTGAAACAGAAAGTGTGCTCGCGATTCTGCGGAATTTTTACGATTTCGGATATAAATATACCAAAACCGGTTACAACAATTACCTCGACAGTTGACTGAACCATTGAGGATAGATTCCACATGGATATAGTACAAAAATGTGAATGTTTGATCGTCTATAGCGCGCGCCATGGAAAATTGTTCTTTCCTAGATCGACTATGACGTATAAAGTTAATATTAAATTTCTTATTTCTTATACCTTTTGATATGTTTATGTTTCTAAATCGTCTTGATTTTAGGTCTCTTCTGTTCCAAAATTAGTTTTTTAATAATTATATATAAATAAAAGATAGACAAAAATTGACGTTTCGATTTTTCTTCAAGTCTTTATCAAAATATGATATTGACGCTGACAATTTGCGTATTTATATTGATCAATAGATCACCTTTATCTTGATAATCAAAATAAGAATAAAATCAAAATAGAACTTTGTTCTAATAAGAAAAATTAATTTCTCCCTGGTCCTTACATCTCAAATATATAGCAGTAGATAATTAAATCAAAGAGAGCGCTAAATTTATGATTTTTTTATATTTCATGGTTCGTTAATGCAGTTTTATTTTTAATCGTATTGATGACCTTTTACTCTATTTTCTAAATACTGAGATGTCTGCTCAATATAGACAGCGGCACAATTAGTACAAGGCACTTGATATATAATATTATTTCTTTTGTTTTCTGGTGTTTTTAATTTTAATTTAGTGAAATATTTGGATAATGTATTATGTCATTTATGACTTATACTAATACCATATTTATTGAAATAATTCGATAATTGTTGGGAAAATAAGTGTACTATTGGAAGAAAGAAAAACAGCATTTGTTACCACTTTTTACGTCTTACTATTGAAATCAAATCGGAATAGAGGATAGAGAAAGAGTGATAGAGAGAGCGCCCGATGTTCTATATCTCTCTATCGGTAGTTTGGTTCCAGTTCAACAAGTTTCCACAACTCGCTTTTTCTATCTTCAATATTTGAATGAGAAATGAGGTGATGTAGACGATGAGCACCAATAAAAACCAAACACCAACCAATCATTTAATCAATTCATTGTATTCTAACGTAAGTAGCATACTCATTGTTGAAACTAAAGAAAATCAATATTTATTTCGAAGACCAATCGAGTATACGTTTTTTTTTCAGTCTGTAATCAACACAAATAACTTCGATGGTTTGCTTAGACGAGAGCAAGCCACGCACAATTTCATGCCCAAATCTAAACCGTAAAAGGACATCGTTTCGACTTTTAACATATTGATCGTCATTGCATATGCTACCTTACGAGGGTTGCCTGAAAAATACCCAACCTATCAAAGAAACAAGACATTTTTTGCATAATAATTCCTCTTAACTTTAAGACGTTATGCATACGATAACATCCTCTTCTGATGAGAATTTCTGTCCTGTAAGTGAAACTTTGATATTATGGAACATAAAAAATAACTGGGGGCTAGATCTGGTGAATATGGTGGGTGGTTATCCAATTCTGAGTGCCATTCGTGAATTTTTGCTATGGGGAACATTGGAAGGGAACAAGCGTACAAAATATCTAAACTCTTTGAAAGAATCCATTAACGCACACGCGAATATATTTCCCAATTTATATTAATAATTTAAGTCAACCCCCTCAATTCAATTGGCACGTCGATGGAAAGGATTGAAATTTTTCATAGCTGTGGTGAACTCAAAAGCTCTTTCTATAATTCACAACCTCGTTGGCATCGCAATCTGCTTTAAGCACTTGTAAATGTTGACAATCTATATTCATAGCATTTTATTTGGCTCCAACGCGAAACGAAGTGGAAATAATATCTCTGTACTTTTTGGTAATGTCGGCAATTAGCTCTGTCTGTATCAATTACAAGCCGATGTGCATTTCGTGTCTTCTTTTATTGAAATGGACACAATTACGTCCTGCTTAAAAGCACATTTTCTTTGTACTGTTTGATTTGTTCACTACTCTTATATCCCACAAATTGCGTTTTTCGTTCAGCCTAAGGCCTGAGTTCTTAAACAATTCGTATAAAAAGTTCATACTCACAATTTATCGGTCTAATGAAATCATTTGAAGGCGGTGAGAAATTAAATAACTATATGGAAACAATCATTGATTACCTGATTTCCGAATACTCCAATACTACACGCGGATGAAACTTGTGATGGTCCAAACCATACAGCAGCTAATCTAGCAGGTACAGACAGTACAAAAATTTGAGAAAATCCAACAACAGTTTGTCCTAGGAATGCTATATAAAATCTATCTTGACTTACTGCTCCCACTTTTATCCAAGAGCCAATACAGGTTCCTAACATACCTATTATCACAGCTTTACGAAGACCCTGAAAACAAAAACAAATATTCTATTTAAATTTAGTAAAACTATATAGTGATATCACGAAATAGTGATATAGAGAATTTGAATTTAGGTAGGTAATTTTTTCAAATAAAATTCCACTTCTGTAGATACGCCCATCTCGCCAAGAGCCTGTAGTCCCATCTGGTGTATTCAAGGTGTTTTTTATATCAAACTTTGTTCTTTCCTTCCATCTGACTGCTGAGATAGTTTTGCACTACTGACAACGAGATAAATGGCATCAAGTGTGAAGCTACTTTTCCGGAAGCAGTATTGATTTTTTTCTAGTTTCTAGTCTAGAGTTTATGCAGAAGGGACGGTTGGTTCCTTTTGGTATGAGCCCTAGTCTATACTGTTTCCACGTGGTAAGGAAGGTTCCTTCGTCAAGACATGCATTAAATACATCTAGAAATAATCCTGGCGCTAACCCTTTAATGATCTCGTTAATGACCTCCAGATTAGAAATGATTGCATTGCGCAGTGTCAATTGCAGTACGTCCATGTAAAAGAACGTATTCGTATTTGTTTCATAAGGTTCTTACTCCCGCGAAAGCGTACTCGTATTTCTAGACGCTGACTATTATTGGTATTATTAGTTGCTTCATATATTGATATTTATATCTTAGCTAGGTGTTCTTATGAATATCTGTCTTTATTTGATTTGTGTACAATATACGTAAATGATGAAGCGTTTTTGTTCGCTGGATCGACCCCTTGGCCATCTATTGTACTATTTACAGCTTTATTTTTTTAGGAAGAAAAATCACTTTCAGTTGCTGAACTGCTAGAGGAAGCCGAAACTTTGGGACATGGAAGGTTCTCAACTTGTTCAAATAGGCATATACATTATAGCGAAAAATGAGGACTGTGCACGGATGAATTTATCAAAAACGAAAAAACTAGAAAAATGAAATGTATTTTGCTAGAATTTACTCATATTTTTCACTATCCTGTTTACGTTTTCCATTATGTTTTGATAACTTGATATATGATGTACTCAGATAAAGTTCGCAGAAACAGATCGGGAAAACCGGACTGTGAAGTGTAAATAATTTGATTCAAAGATAATGGAAAAAGGAAACAGGAAATATTCAGAATGTCGTGAATAAGAACCTTAGTGTCAAATGAGTATAGTGTGAATCATTGCAAAAATGTAAAAGATACCACTGAATAATTTGGCATCATACGAAGAAAAGTATAGGAAAAGAGCCACTAAAGTGTGTTGTCTAGTTCTACTGTATGACTAAGTTTTTATAATTTCATAAATTGTGATATTTTCATAGTTCTGGGCATTAATGGGTTAAATTGTACGCTCAGCTAAGCAAAACTTGCTCTACCTGTGTTAAGGCGTGAAATAAAATGAAAACAAAGCTTATTCACATTGTTCCCAGCAAGTTTTAATGGTTATAACTAGAAATAAAAGTATTAGTGAACTATAATTGAATGCTAGGTAAAAAATACTTAATTTTTATTCACAACAAAGAATAATTCTTTATTTTTTAATATAGTGTATTTTCAACAATATATTGTTCTCAATCAAATTCTAATCAACTATATCAGAGAACTAGGTCGCTTCAAATTTTTTCTTATGAGGCAACTATAGTTTATAAGTTTTGCAATAAGTTTATAACTAAACGATAAGTATGGAAGATACTATTCTATGAGAGTTTCCTATAAAAATGCCGGGTTATTATTACTACTTTGTAAACCCCGTATTTCGAAAAATTATCAAATTTTGTCAAAACCTAGTGAAGAAATAGTAAAATAAACATATGCAGCATATTTTTAAAAACATGTAATTATCATTAATAAGTTGTTTTTAAACATTACGAAGAATTTCTGATAACAAAAATTTTTACTGATAAGTCCACGTTTACCGTTTGTTGTAATCACTTTATAGAATGATTATTATTCCCGGAAAGTATATTTTCTCCATTAATTAGAACAGGTAACAGTAACAAGAAGGTAGATTATGATTTGAAACCCTATTGGACATGTTACCTCATTGTAAATATACTCTACCGTTCAAAAGTTTTTGCCCACCCCATCATCCATTCATTGAATATCATAATAACAAATTTGACATATTTCTTTTCTATATGGTCAACAGAAAAGTCAAAATTTGTCTTCAAAACCGAAAATAATAATGTCCGTTATTTATTTACTTTATACGATCGCATGTTTATATTCTGTCGGTCAGTGCGACAAGTTAAAACTTAGTACCAATTGATTTCTTTATTAGTCTTTACTTGTGAATTATTTGTTTGGTGTTTATATGTGTACATCTTTTCGTAAACTTCGCATACGAATTGTTTTTCTGTTCTCAAATTCAGACTTTCAAATTATAAAATGAGTGAAACCAAGGAACTGTCCATTGAAACTCGTGCATTAATCGCCAGTCTTCATAGTCCAGGCAAGTGTTTCCCAACGTGGAGCCCACGCCTCAGAAGGGGACAATTTGATTTTTAAGAGCGGTAATTCGAAAAAGCGATTATATTTAGTTTCATTGCCTTTATTGAACTCAACAGTTTCTTGGCTCGAAAACCACAACCCCCTTCGTGGGTGGTTTGGTCATCAAAATAATCTCGTAGGTCGATAAATTGACTAATTCTTAGCAACTTTTTCAGTACAAACTTTTTTTCTCAAGTTGGTACTTTTACATTTTTTACGGTTTATCATGAATAACTTACTTAACATTTTATTAGCAAAATAATAAAAAAATGTGGTTAATAAAAGAACAAAGAGATTCTTTTTAAGGACCTCTGTAAATTCAATAATGAGATATTGCTCTTTGAAGGATAGCTATTGTTGGGAACCCTGAAATTGAAAACCTTCAACATCGAATAACTTGAAATTGATGAAATTTTTGGAGAAAACTCACGAAATATTTTTCAATGCACACAGAAAAACCTTTAAAATGAGCACTGTCAAAAGTCTTTTGCATAAGAGTTGACTAATTTATAACAAAAATAAGGTTTCTCCTTTTTGCTTTTTGGAAAAAATGTAATAATTAAACCCTCTCCATTACCACTCTAATTGAAATTAATCGTAAATCACTTGCAATTTACTTTATTTTTGTATTATTGATATGATCCGCGTGATTTGACCGGTTTTCTTTGGAGCGGAATAATTCATTTAAATCGTATTTTACTCAAATACATGCTAAAATAGAAGATTTTTAAGTTTTTTACGATAATGAGTAGTTTTCACCACTTAAAAAGCACCCTTCGGCATAGTAATTTTGAATAAAAGGAGAAATGAAGCTTAAATCATCATAAATTCTCATAAAAATCGACGTTGATTAACAGAATTCCACATTTTTAACGCTTTTACTGCTGGTTCCTGGCCTATATATTAGCCTTAGCCTATTTATATCGAGATTTTCATACAATTTTTTTATCCTACAAAAATTTTTAGTATTAAAATTCAAGTTGCAACTGAGCTGCTACTCCAAACATTGATAAATCTAATGTCCAAAACTAGAGCTGGTGGTATTTTTTAAATATGTTAAAATATTATCAATTTTTTTTTCATTGGCCTGCCTCTGTAAAGAGCCAATGGCACATTGACACTTTCTCTTTCGTTTATTTGTTTATTTTAATTTTTATATTTCCACGAGTTGCCATGTTTATGTACTATATCAAAAAGATAAGGTCAACGGAAATTTTGTTAAATTATTTATCAATGAACGTCTTTTCCCCTGATAATTGATGAACGTAATAATACGAAATCAATTTCAATAATATAACATGTAAACATTCTCTCTTTAAAATGAGAATATTTATTCTGACTCATTTTCTATTTATCGTGTCTCATATTTAATTTCTTCTTATGAAATGATGAAATCAATATTTTGTAATCGAATTGAGCAACATGAATTGTTGTGGAAAGCAAAACTGTTATTATCACAGATATGAGCTATAAAACATTTCTGACATAGAAGATTTGAAACTTAAAAATCCATCCATCAAACAGATCAACCTAAACAACTATCGATGCATGATCGAAACATGATCACCACGTCTTTAGATCTAAGAGTATTGGCTAAAAGAAACATACCTCTTTAAGCTGGCTAATCAGATTTAACTGCTATCGGTCGATGTTATTAATTTTTTTTGTACGTCGCTTCAGGGTCAGCAGGATAGTATTTTGATAGATCTTTAGTTTAATGAAGAAACTGAGAATTTGTGTTGCCACAGTCCACATGGGAAAAGACTAAACAATTGCATTCTAATATTAATAAAAAAAATGTAATTTTGAACATTTACAAAAATGGAGTTAGAGCAAATCCTTCATTATCAGTCGATGAAATCGTGAGAAAAGAAGGATATTATATATTAGACGAAACGAAATGCCAATAGTACATTCAGTTGGAAAATATATAAATGATGATGTTGACCTACCACATTTCACAAAGTAGACGTTCCAAGAGTTGTTATAAAAATTGAGTTTTAAATTTAAAAATAGAGGGAGAAATCGTTTGTTGCTCGAAAAACTAGAACAAGTATTGTATAGACGAGAGTATTTGATGAAAATAAGGGCCCTTAGAAGAGAGAATAGGAGAATCTAGTACCTGGAAGAAACGCAGGCCACACAATGTCCAAACATAGGATTGAGGAATCCACAAATTTTTCAAAGCAAGCTTTTTTAGATGGCCTGTCAACTAGATTAAAGAACCCTTCAGATAAAAATCACCCTATTATACTCTCAATAAAATGTGTGTCTGTAAACAACAAAACTTAGGACAAAACTCTTTTTCAACTAAAAAAATTGATCTTGTCCTAGGCAAGGGAAAAATATTGATAGTGTGCCATGAGTAGTTTCTCCATCTGTCTGTTTCGGTAATGAATTTGCATCTGTTGAAGTAAATAATTTCATTGTTGCTTCAGTTGCCACGGATAGTATAGATGGTTTTTCACTGCTTGCTTCTTCTTCTATATCTTCTGTTATTCTAGTAACATCGATAGCAGTTTCTCTTTCTGTTGATACCGATAATAAATTCGAAGATGTTGTTGATACTATTTCAATACTTGGCTCTATACTGGCTCTATATTGTCACTCCACCTCTTTCGTGGTCGACTTCTACTCTATGTTCCAATTGGAGATTTATCTCTAACTATTTTTACCAGTCTATCGTCTGTCACTGGACTTATATGTTGGTTCCATTGTTTTTTACACTGCCATTCGTTAATGTCATCTACGTCACATAATCTCGTCTGTTGTTTCGCTTCCTTCTCGATCTAGTAGTGCTTTTCCTGAGATATGCCTGAGAATTTTCATTTCAGTTCCTAATATTCATAGATCCAGTAAAATCAGCTATCAAGATTGTTACTATGAAAATTATTGTTCGCTACAATTTGAATAAGGTTAACACAAGGATAATTTCCAATTAAAATCAAGTAATGAAACAAACATAATTTTAATAACAAAATTACGTGTCAACTTTACTACTAGGTACATATAAACATGTGATCACAATATTAATGTAGAAACCTGTTGCATACAGAAATTGTGAATAATTCTTTTGTTGTGGTATTTTAATATGTTCATAAAATTGAATTCCATTTTTAGGTAGCTATTGTACAAAATTCGGATGTAAAACAGAAAATTCTAGATTTAGGTGGATAATAAATTCGAGTGCAATATTTAAAATATAAAGCTGTTTTCGTTAGTGACTTTTGTTTCATTAAAATTGAACACATAACGGTTTATTACGAATTAATTATTATTCAGCACGATTTTTTTTATCCAAGAAGTAAACTTCACTACAACATCATAAATCTTAACTTCCTATCTTAACTCTACTCACTCAAAATTTTTTTCGCTATGTAAAGTTTTAGAATGTAAAACACATCATACTAGGGGTGCTACTTAAATTTCTAGATAGACAAATATTTATAATTGGATATTAATTTATTATTTTTCACAATATTTTCCATTGAGATCAACTTTTGTGTGCGTTTAAAACAATTGTCGAAGCGTTTTTTCCATTCCGATTGAGGTACCTCAAAAACATGCGATTTGAACGCATCAACCGCTTCTTCAGATTAGAAAAAACTTTGATCTCGCAATTTATTTTTGATATAAATTCAATGTTTTGACTGTTTTTGTTTGAACAGATCTTAAATGGTTCTCATCGGGAGTGGCGATATAATTTTTCATTATGTGAGAAAATTTACCATAGTAATATATATTCAATAAATTCAATGAACAAAAAACTCCTCGAAAGTATAAATACGAAAATACTAGAATTGTTTATTACCTACACTTTTGCCTATTAACTTTTTTCCATTAGACTTGTAAATTTGCCGCAAATAGATATAAATCATTGTCAGATCCCCCGTTATTTTTTCTTCCATTTGTTTTCCTTTTTCAATGGGTTCCATTCTACCACTATTTTCTTTCATACTTTACAATGTTCAAAGGCTTTAGGTTTGGTCTAGAAATCGTCTAGACATTTTAAAGAAAGAAAATAAAGTAAATATATAATATCTATAGATAGAGAATATTCGAGATTAATTTAAGCCACCTTCAACTTTTTTAGAAAGAATTGGAATTTTTATTGTCCGTTTCACAAATGACCGATAACACAAACCTACGTTTTGTGTGCGAAGACTAAGATATCAAGGTCACTGAAACCGATTCAGATCAAGGTCAAGGCCAAAATCATTACGTTCTTTACTTATCTTTGCTTAGTTGTTTGTTTGTAATTGACACAGTTTTTATTTGAATTATAGCCCTCAAAACCTTTTCAAACTTAAAAAGTTCACTTCGAATTGACATATTTCTTATTCCCAATATTTTAGCTACACTAATTTAATCAAAATAAGCACTATATTTTTTATGTGAAATGAATCATTCTTGCGTGATTGTTATTTTTCCATTTCACACTTAATATATATCATATATTCAGAATTAATTCTCTCTTTCTTATCCACTATATTTAGTTAATTTTCTTTGACTGCAAAAAAACATTCAACAATAAACAATAATGGAATTCAATACAAGTCTAACTGTCACAATACTGTTAGTTTTCACTGTCAATTCAAATATTCTTAGGTCGTTATCATTAAATTTGAACCAAATTTCTAGAAAACAACCATTTAAACATTTATTTATATTTAATGTGCATGAGCAGAGTACAATTAACATTGAAGCTACTGATTCGTTCGGGATACTTTCGCTAGATTGTTCGGCAGGCGTCAATAACTAAGCAGACTGATCATTTTTACATAAAATGAGCAATTAAGTTGTAGTTATTCTATTTAATAGCAGACAATGATGAATAAATTATCTAACATTCTAAGATGCCAATTTAATTCATTTTACTTACGTATGGAAAAAAAGGATGTCTTGAAAGTTTATTTTTATATGGTATTATTTTATTTAATTTTCTCAGTTGGTTATTATTTTCATATATCTGCTTTGTATCATTCATGAGTAATTTTCGGCCGATTTAGGACAAATGAAATGGGAAGACATTTAAAAAACTAATCAATAGGCAAATCGTTTATTGTGTAAGTAAAAACCAGTTACTGGGACAATTTACAGAGGTTTAGATGGGCGAAAGCACTCTTGGAACACTATGACCTGAAAAGATTCGCTGAATGTATCAACCTAAATAAGAGCAACCTACAAATCCTAATAGAGATATTGTTGGGGTACTATAGTCTTAATGGTCATCTGAAAAAATTGTGTGAGACACTAGGTAACCCTAGAGCACTGCACCTGTGAGCGCATGAAATAGAAAACAAAGATATCTCTGGCACCTCGAGCCATCAGCTGTAAACACTGGGTTCCCCAATGCCACAGCAAGAAAGGGGAACAAAATAAATCCTTTGCGGTGTTAATGGTATTATTTTAATTGATGTTCCCAGTTGGCATCTGAGTGAATATCACATTTGACACGACCACAGTTCATTATAGTAATTTTCACATATCTGCTTGGGAACACTCATGGGTATTGAAAATTTAAGGATGATTCATGCCAAATGAAACGTCAAGACACTTAGAAATCTAGTCAACAGTTAATGGTATCGATGTTTACAATCAGGCTGACAAGAATAAAGTAACGATTAAAAATAACGATAATGAGTATATAGTATTTTATTAAAAATAATGACTTACCAATTTTTCCAATAAATAGCTAGCAGGAAAAACAAACGGAATATATAAAACCATATAAATCATGGAAGTCCAATCCACCCACATAGAAGACACTCCATAATACTTGACAATAACATCATTTATTATAGAAAATTGAATCCATTGCATGGCATTTATTGCAGAATATAAAACGAATAGTCCCAATACTAACCATCTTACCCCGTACACTTGAATCTTCTCAACTTCTGGTAACCTTCTCAGTTGTTCCTCATCACCGCTGTTCATTTTTCGTTATTAATAAAATGTAACCGCAAACCGTAACTGAAACAAACTCAGTGTTATCGCTTCAGACAAGTGTAGTACGAATTCTAGACTCAATAAGATTAGTTTGTTTATATTATTTTATTATTGTATATGATTATGTTGATTTATATTGAATCGAGTAGTTTCGGGGTTTCCGAAACAATAACCGGGATTTAGATTTACAAGGTGATTAAAATGAAAAATAAAATGTATATAATAGTTCTCGCGGAGAATAAGTTACGTTGGGTTCACATGGCATTGACCTGCACGTTTTTTGTGTAGTGTACGTTTCAATGAATAAACATGGGCGACTAAATTTTATGGAGAACCGATCACACATCTTTTTCATTGCTAGAAATCGTTCACAGTTTATACGTTTAAAGAAATACTCACCGGACTTGTCAAGTTAATCGAATGAGCTTTACCGTATTAGTTTCACAGTAGCGCATAGTTTTTGTACGATGTCGTACGTTTTTTGTCGAATTCTATATCAATATAAAAGTATAACCAATCGTGGATCCATCACTGAGGTCTACCCACCGTGAGAACTGCTCTAATTCCTTTTTATATACGCTACCGGTCAAGAGTTTTTGTTCACCCCGTAATTTATTCATTAAATTTCAGAAAAATACTCTTTAACAAATTTCTCTTTCATGTCAAGTTAAGGTCGAAACAAAGCAAACATTTAATGTTCGCTATTTATTTATTTTTTGCCGAAGCTGTCGGAAGGCGGATGTACACAATTTCTTCGAAATATTCCTACCAGAGACAGTCTGCGATAAGCAGTGGCGTGGCTTGGTGAGATTTATTTAATTCATAAATTTCTTCAAATAAATAGAAATATGGCGTTCTTTAGATCATTGCCGAATGAAGACTACGAAATTGCACAGTCTAGTGAGAATAAAGACAGGTATGAATTTAATAATAAAGATTTAGATATTCATACACAGCAAGTTATATTAAATATATTCGAATGTTTAAAAAAGAAAATATTCAGCAATCTAATAATGCAATAATAATAAGAATAGCTGAATTAACTAGAGTAAATAAATTTTCCATTTATCGAGTAGTCACGAAAGGGGTTGCTATGGATCATTCATAGAACTGAAAAGCATGTAAAAAAAACTGATATCAGTTGACAAAGCTACTCAAGATTTTATATGCAAGACAATTTAAAGTTTATATAAGTAGAACAGGGTTGCGAGTTTGGAAGTAATACAGCAAAAGGTAGCAAATTATCCAGAATACAAACATACCAGTTTAGAAACATTGCGTCAAATTTTGTCAGCATGTGGTTTCTAACACAAAAAAATGAATAAACGGATGGCAATAACCGAATCGTTCGATGGGGACAAGATTATTTGCAAGATAAAAGACTACTGAAGTTCTAATAAACGAATGGGGTACAAAAAGAGCTCAGTACACGTCTGGTACCCTGTTTAAGCCAAACTCCCTCACAGGCAGGTACATGTTACATATGATTTTTTTCAAGTTCCAAGTTGAAATATCAAAGGGGTCAAATGCCAATTTTGATAATTTTCAGTTGTAATCATAGAAAGGAGCCAAAAGCCATCGGGCACAACCTAGGGAAAGGAGATAGATGTAGATGTAGATGTAGGATAGATGTATTCCAAACAAGCAGCAACAAAATGGGCGAAAAAAAAGGTACGGGATCAGTGGCAGAGGCTCAAAGAAAGCTAAAAGTGTCTGGAAAAGCATATCAGACCCGCAAAAATAAGAAAATTCTAGCAAAATCTCAACCAAGTTTAGAGTTTAGAGTGAATTCCGTATTATCTTAATTAATGGGATGAACTAAAATATGTAACTGTTGTAGGTCCCGTGTAAGTGCATGTTGGCCAGCAAAACTCTATTATTTGAAAGAAGATCTGAGCTATTCACTGTCACTCAACGCCGCACTGTACTGAAGGAACCTTTTTGATGGGACTTATCCAAGTGGGACCAGTGAATAGACGTAAAAATGGAACATACAATGCTGCCCTTAATAGTTATAGACAGGCTATAATGCACTAAACTGTTCCCAATGCTTCATGAACATTTTTATATAATGAGGTATCTACGCCTATGGTAGATCAAAGAAAATTGTCTGCAAGGGTTTTTATAATCTGTATTGATACTGGAAGAACTATAAGTTCTACACACAATATTATCTACCTAGTGTGTTTTGTCCAACAATATTCACATACTAAACGATAAAAACGTAAAACAATTATGGAGTAACCTGTTGTTTGAAACCATCAACAACAATGTTTTTCGTGACGCGACGTAACACTTTCTGATTGGTGTTCGCAGTCACGTGACGTCTATTTTTATCGAATTTATTTTCTAAAAATATTAATAATCATTAATTTTTATGAGGAATAGACTGTTTCCTCTTATCGACGTCCCATCATTTATAATTAAAATCTATAAACCAAGAAATTTGTTGTTAGTGGTCACAAACCTATTATATTGCGCAACTTAACTATTTAATTCAAAAATAAAAGTCAAAGTATTAAACTAACAAGATTTATTTAAAAAAATCACAAGGATAAATAGCTTGATTAAAAATCATAGAAATATACAAACTACATATTATTTTTTCTGGTAAACAAAAGTATCCAAGAAACTAGTACTAATAGTTAACTAAAAACGTAAGGCAACAAAATATTTCAATAATAGTAACAGTAAGAAAATGGCCCGCAAACAAGCGATAAACAATTTTGTTTTCCTGACATAAAACATAACCACATTCACGTGTGAAAAGTTGAATCTGGATATGATCCACTTTTCCAAAAACTACACAACCACAAACCATAATTATTTGATAAAATAGTCAAATAATTAAAAAAATAATTATAGATACACAGTTTCTGGAAGGCAACAATAAAGTCATTCATTATCACGAATCCAGGCCACCACCCAGCGTAAAATTGTGAACCGTATTATCATGTTTCTTTTTATCTTATCTTATCTAAATGAAATTACTATTTTATAATGAACAGTTTAATTTCAATATCAACCAATTTGGTATAAAAATAAATTGAATCACTATTTTTTATTAGTTAATTACAAATGATACTAAATTGCTCCCATTTTATTTTTTCTCTATAAACTTATACTGTTTGTAAATTTGGCTACACTGTAGTTACAGTTGCTTTAGCATAGAAAGTGGAAGGGTCACTGATGGATCACTCTAGAAATGTACACAATTTGGTCTCTTGTGTTATCAGGTTTTCGATCTAGCAAATTCAAACTTGTAAGTTTTAAAATGGGTAAAACCAAGGAACTATCGGTCAAAACACGTACAATAATAGCCAGTCTTCATAGTCAAGGCAAAAGTAACAGTACCATTGCTGTTGAATTGAAAATACCTCGACGTAGCGTGGACTACAACGTGAAAAAATATGTATCCACCCAGGAGCTTTAGCGACAGAAAACGTTCAGGATGGCCTTGACACCAGAATAATTAAAAGTAAGCGTATTGTATTAATAAATAAACGTGATCGACGAATCACGGACCCAGAGATAGCAGCTCAGATCAACGAATGAAGGCATTTTTTTGGAAAGGGATTTTAGTCCTCTGTTCAACAATATAAAGTTTTTTCAAATTTGGTGCAATCATAAGTGAGAAAATCAATTTTTAAGATGGGAAATTTGGATAATGTCTCTGTCATAAAACTTTACGTAGACTGAAGATAATAATGTCGCATAATATTTAGAATGTATTTTCAATGTATTTTATAATTAAATTAAATGTTCAAAATGACCACCATTCACTTCTTGATAATAAACAAGGCGATTTTGGAATTGTCATACAACATTTTGTGTGACCTCAGGGTCCACAGGGGTTATTTTGTTAATTTCTTCTATTAAAATATACTATAGAAATAATAAATTATTTTTGTATCTGTTTTACTAAACATCAGGAAAGAATCTTTGAAGATACTTAATTATTAGTCAAAAAGCCAAATAAACAATTGATATGAATTTAGTACTCTGCTGCCATTAAGGTATTTAAAGTTACTAAAACACGTCCGTATAATATTTAAGTGTGTATTAAATTCAACTACGGCTCATTTGTCCTAGACTCATTTTAATTATGATTGGTTGTAGTAACAAAACAAGAACTCAAAAAGAGTTTTGTAAAATTTTTAATAATAAATATCCTGGTAAACACGTTTCACAGTCTACAGTCCACAAAATTGAAAAAAAGTTTCGCGAAATTGGACATGTAAAAAATATTGAAAAACCAGGTAGAAATGTTCAATTTACTGTTAAAAAAAAGTTAGATGTAGTTTTAGAGATTGAGGAAAATCCGCATAAGAGAACTCGAGAACTGGCCGCTGACAAAGATGTAAGTAAATCATCTATTTTGAGAGTTTTCTATAAAAAAAATAAATTTTTGTTGTGGTATAAACATAACATGTAAGTATTACTTTAGGTGATGGAAGTGCCCAAAAAAAAAACATTTGCAGTACATCAATTTATACCATTGGTGAATGCTCAAGAAGTACTGTGATAAATAAAAAAATATGCATGAACCTTACAAAAATGTCACTAAAAATCAAAAATACGAAAAGTGTCATAAAGCAAAGGAGTTTATTAGCTAAAATAAACGAGCTTTAAAATAACGAAATAGTTGAATTTTAGTTCGTAAAATCGGTAGCTTAGTTTTATGCTGTGTAAATAATTTGATATGTAGATACTTTACAGTTTAGTTTAGTTTCTTATTAACATATAATTCATTATTTTTCAAACTTTTTTGCTGTATTTGTATAGGTTTTAACATTTTTGAAAGTATAAGTTTACATATCGGACCGTTGTATACTTCCATTTTCGTTACTCAATTGAAATATATATATAATATTTAATTCAATCCGTGGGGGCCCTCGAGAATTTTTTTTATGGTATAGCAGAAGATTTCTCGACAATAATCGTTTCGTCCATTGAAATGCTACAATGGACCTTAAGTTTTTCTGAGGACGCAATTTATTTTATCTATGCGTGGGGGGTTCAAGGAAGCTTAATCTTAAGTTAAGTTTTTCACTGGACACCATTCAATAATAAAGATTTACATATACAAACACAGTAAGTTATTTCAAATATATTCGAAAGTTTAAAAAAGGAAAACAATAGCAATCTGATGAGAATTGTTAAATTAACTAGAGAAAATGAATTTTCCATTTATCGAGTAGTCACGAAAGGGGTTGCTGTGGATCATTCACAAAACCGAAAAACATGTAAAGAAAAACTGAAAAACATGTAAAGAAAAACTGAAAAACATGTAAAGAAAAACTGAAAAACATGTAAAGAAAAACTGAAAAACATGTAAAGAAAAACTGAAAAACATGTAAAGAAAAACTGGAAAACATGTAAAGAAAAACTGAAAAACATGTAAAGAAAAACAATTTATAGTTTACATAAGAGGCTGCGACATTAGAAGTAATACAGCAAAAGGTAGCAGATTGTCCAGAATACAATCATACCAGTTTAGAAACATTGCGTCAAGTTTTGTCAGACAAGATTATTTGCGTCAAATAAAAGACCACCGAAGTTCTAATAGATACTTAATTTATCTAGATGAAATATGGATTGACAGTCAGACAGTAGTAAATTTCGGTTGGGTTGACAATAGTAAAAATTGCTGTTTGATTGGGCCATATTCTAAAGGGAAACGCATTATACACGCATTGTACACGCTGGAAGCAAAGACGGTTTCGTGTCTAATGCTTTATTAATATCTGCTAAAAAAATTTAAAATTATGCAGCTGATTATCATGAAGATATGTCATCAGAATTATTCGAAAAGTGATTTAATGAACAGATTTTACCTAACATTCAACCACAGTCAGTAATCGTTATGGACAACGCATCTTACCACTCGTCGCAATTCCTTAAGATAACAAATAATAGTAGTAACAATGCTAACGTTGGAGAAAATTTATTATATTGACAAGCTGTGCAAAAAACAGGGTCATACTCTTCTCAGACTACCACCTTACTATTGCATATTTAACCCTATAGAGTTAATATGGGCAAACGTAAAATCAGAATTACGAAAATGTAATCAATCTCCAAAACTGAGTAAAGAGGTTATAGAACTCGTAAAGAAAGTTCTAGCAGCAGACCAACAATAGCTTTGGAAAAACTATGTTGAACATACTATCAAAGAAGATTAGTATGTGGTATGACCCTCTTTACAACCCATCATTGTTTTATTTGCAAAGAAATTATTTTCCTTTATGGTTTTTGCTGTGAAATTTCGTTTTCCAGGAAAAAAACTAGGGCTAAGTTCACGTCTGGTACCCTCTTTAAACCAAACGCGCTTACAGGCATGTACATTTTACTCGTCCATTTACGTTTTATAATTTATTTTATTTATTTAATTTTATATAATCGTTGATCGTTGTTATAGTTGTAGCAAGTTATCGTGGAATATTAATAATGATTTTCTTCAAGTTCTAAGTAGGATTACAATCAAGTGCATCTGTCTAAATAACGGCGTATAATGTCGTCCAATTTATAACTGTCGATTGCCTTTTAAAGAATACTTTGCATAAGATATATATATTTTTAAAATTATTAATAAAAATAATAAATTTATAAAATGAAGTATCTACGCCTATGGTAGATCAAAAAAAATTGTCGGCATGGGTTTCGAACTGGGTTTTATGATCTGCAATTGATATTGGTAGAACTATACAATCATTTAGTGTATAATAGAGTATCTTGTAAAAATTTGAATCCAATCGTTGGATTCCCCTTTTCGCAACTCAAGCAGTTATCTTTCAGTCAATAGGATTTGAAAACTACAAAAAATTCTAATTTCTATTATTTAATCTGTTTTACTTCTCAATTTTTGAGCCCGTGTCAATTTTGGGACGTCCTGTAGAGTACCTAAATAAACTTAAAAACATTGATTTGAATAAATGTTTTTTCAATACGACAGAACGAAATACATATTAGTGTTGTGATAATTTATTTTATCGGAATCACGATTGACAAATAAAGATAAGGCTAATCCAATTATTACTTTCCATTTTATTAGTGATTGCATCAACAATTTCGAATCTAATTTGTAGATCAGTCAAATGTCACATAAAATCACACATTCAATTCATTAATTTATATTCAATTAATAAGTGAAAAATATAAGTTATTAAAAACCTAACATGTAAATTAAAGTTTTTACGGAAACTTACTTTGTTAAGTTCCATTTTACATTACGTACCTCATAAACGAAAAAACACAATTTTATACATACAGATATAACATAACAATCACTTTAACAACAAAATGAAATATTTTAGATTTACAAATGTTTCATCCAATGTCGGAACCTGAACTGACCTAATCATAATATATATATAAAAACTATTCCAAGAACTGAAGGTCAACGAAGCCAATGTATCATCGCATCGTGAGTTTTGCACTAAATTTGATTTTATTGAATAATATTATCATATTTGTATATCGAGAAGGTCGTTATTGGTTGATTAATGTAAAAACGTTAATCGGATTTCATTTTAGTCGAATTAACATTTATTTCCCATATAATTTCATATTAATACATTATATTAACGTAGCGTTGCTGGTAATTATTGAGATAATAAGATTTCAATTAACTTTATCGACATATTCAAAACAATTTACAATTGTAAGCAAATTGATAAATTGCTAAAACCAGTACAAGCTGACATCAAACAAATAGCGCTATCGAAAGGAACTTACAGTTTAGTTAATTTGAAAAATTTATAACTAAATAATTGCTTCATGAAAATATCTATTATTTTCATAATAACACAATGAAATTTTCAAATAACCGATAATGGCAGCTATAATACTTTTTAAGCATTGAGAATTGATTTGAAAGCGTTAAAAATAACAATAGATATATTGTTATGACTTGTAGATGTGGATTTTTGTTACAGTTCTTGGAAAGTAGAGAATAAAAATCGATTTTTTTTAAAGTTTCATGAACTGTTTAACATTGCTGCTTAATAAAGCTAGAAATTTGTATATACAATATGTTCTTTATACAACATAACATCCCAGTTATAGAGAATTAATTTATTTTCCACCTCTAAAGGGGTGATACAGGGGAGTTATATAATGGATGGAAATTCTAAGAAAGGATTTCCCTTGACGTTTATCAAGATTTCAGTTAATTTCTCCCTAGTGGCTATTTCCGGGGCTCATTATTGATATTTTTTCATTATACTTTATAGTCAAGCCTTTATCGCTTACAGCAAATATCGTCGTATTACTAAAAACCACAATTTCTATAAATATTAGGGAACCGGAAAGTAATGCAATATGCTCTTTAGTAACATTAACTTGAAAGTAATCTGTGTGAGTGATATAATTAGTAAATATTTGAACACTCTGTACAGTTCCGAATAATGAAGAGAGTACATGTTATAATACACCATCACTTCAAATGCACATAAACGAGTTTCATTTACTTTTTACTGTGCATCCTCTTTACCTATGGTTTCTTCATATTCTTCATCTTCAGGTAGATATAAATCGTCATCCATACTCTCAATTCCTTTAATGTTTTCAGTACCTACTATCACATCTTTTAGTCCTATCGCTCGATTAACTTCCTGCTGTTTGCCTGGGCCAAACATTCATAAACGATATGATTTCTTCTCTGAGCTTGTCTTTATCATCATTAACATCATCGACAGCATCAACAGATGCAATCAATACACTTATTTTGCCAAGGCATATTCTGGAAATTTCACCTTCATTTGATCAAATATTCTAGTTGAAGACAGCCAAGTCCAAATACAGCAGTTGGCAAAACGGTTTTCCATTGTTTTATTTGTTGTGTCTACAATCCAGTTAAAGACATTTATCATAAAAGCATCTTACTATTACTGACTCTATAAGTTTCCAGGCTTGAGTAAAGTCAAGTTTTTTCGTTTGAGAATAGTCTGATAACGGTGTAGTTTGAATATCTACAGAACAGTCATTGCAATAACTATTACCTTGAAGTCTAGGAATTTAGTAAGCAGTCCAGTAGCGTTGCTCCTAACTGTAGGATTGAAATCAGGTGATAACGGAATCTGTTATAAGGATACATTTAGTTTACAGAAGACATTTTTTTTGGGAAGGGTTGAGAATGTTTGACGTCTAGGTGTCTGCCAAATATTTTTACGGTGGAATCACTTCTACTTCGCCAACGAGTTTCACTAACAGCACCCAGTTTCAAAGACATGCGGCAAATGTAAATTTACTCCATGAAGGACGGTAACAAAGTTTTCTTGTATCAATTTAGTCCGTTAAACGAAATGTATTTTAAGATTCATTAATAATGCGATAGACAGCATGAGTTGATACACAAAAATCGTAATTTTCGTTCGATGGCAAGAGGGTGCGTTTTACGTTTAAGACGAGGGCGCGGGCCCCTGTGCTCCCGGGCTAACACAGGCTTGCACCGTATTACTAAAAACCATCATTTCTATAAATGTTGTTTCTGTACATGTCGATATTTGATTTTCATTCGTTAGCTCTTTGAGTTTGAGTACTAAGAAATCCTATCAAAGACAGTTGAAGGTTATTATGACTTGTTCACTTTTAATTAACACTGGTCTGCAATTTAATCCTTTAAAAAATATTTGTCATAAATATGACGATTCAAATGTTCTGAATGTATTCCCGTTGGCTGATTTTTTCCATCACGTCTAGATTCTTCGATATATTTTTTTTTTTAATTTCAAAAATTAGGGTTTTTTTAATTTTTTTTGTGCTTCAATCTTAAAAATAATGTATATACGTACAAAATAAGTTTTAGCGATTATAAAAGAAAGAAAGGAAGTGCCGAAGATGATTTTTATAGTAGTGAATACTCGCATGCGCAGTATTCGCTGTGACTTTACAACAGTTGAGTGGAAACATTTTGCATAAAGTTCATATTCTCTATATTAGTTTTGAGTTTTGAGTTTTTTATATGTCCTTTATGTATTTTATTATGAGCAGAGCCAATAAATATAAAAAAGATGTTTGAAAATTATTTTAAAATAAAATTTATGTAGTTTTTCCTACATTTGTAGGGAATTTTTAGTCCAGTCATCGTAGGCTAAATTAGATGAATATCTTGGAAAATCGACATACCCAGTATAGTACCACATAAAAACTTTTATTTTGGCATCCTGAAACTTCTCATAATTCACATATAATTGGATGAAGGCAAGTTTTATTGTCAGGGGTCGAAGGTCACAAAAATCGATTTTTTTACATTTTTTGCTTTCTATGGGTTTAACGCTATTTGTATCTCTTATCAATATTGTAGAAAATTCAATTCTCTACAACTTTTGTATTTAACATTTTTTTATATCTTGAACTAGTTTCAAGATAGAGGGCGTTCAGAGATTTTTTAATTTTCAATTACCGAAAGAGATTATGATTGTTATTGAAATGATAAATTTTAGGATTATTAAAAATAAAGATTGAATTTAATCTGAAAGTTAATACAAAATCATAATTATATATTTTGCAATAAATTATAACCTTAATATTACAAGGACGACCAGTTGACCTCAGATAATTTTCTGACCGCGCGCTCTACGCCCTCTAAGTTGTAGAAAATTGAGTTTTCTACAATATTTATGGTAAATATTGATAGCGTAAAACCCATAAAAAACGAGACATTCGCAAAAAATGTCGAAAAATTTCGATTTTTGTGACCATTTTAAAACTTGTGTTCATCCATTCAAGTTTTTACTTGGTAATATACTGGTTATGTCGATTTTCCGAGGTCAACCCCTTATAAGGACTATTTCTATCGATGAACGAGATACAGTTGGCTGCCAAAAGTATGTTGCAATCGCTAAAGAGCTTTGAGAGGTTGGCTTGAAGGAAGGCACAATCCACACCGTTTACAATGCCAACGATTTGGAGTGAAAATGATTATTATTTCGTGTTATTTTTGCATGACATCAACACGAGGATTCATAAACAAAAATAAAAATAAGACTATATACCCGAACCTAACCTAACCAAACCGAACGTCCCATCTACAAAAAGACTTCACTTCATCCCCAGTTCCACCAACTAATGAGAAAGTAGAAAATGGAAATATTTCTGGTCTACAATCCCAATCGAATTTTCTTTCTGCCCTTACATCTTCATACACTTTATTTGGATCTTTCAGTCCATCTAAAGAATCTCATTTACTTAAACAAGGTGACTTAAATGATCTTATTAGAGACTTGAAACTTTCAAATTACTTGGATCATGATTAAAACAGTGGAATCTATTGTATAAAACTACTAGAGTTTCATATTTTCGTAAGAAGCAAGAAGATTTTACGAGTTACTTTTCCAAAGAAGATGATTTGATACATTGTAATGATGCTGCAGGGTTTCTTCATGAACCGAGTTTTCCCGAGGATTCTAGTGAATGGACACTTTTTATTGATGCTTCAAAAATAAACATAAAAGTCATTCTATTCCATAATGGTGATAGATACCCATCTGTGCCCGTTGCATATGCTACGAACATGAAGGAAAATTAAGCAAACCTAGAGGTATTACTCGAAAATCTTGAATATTCTCAATACCTAAGGAATATTTGTGCTGATTTAAAAGTCGTCGCTATACTTTCTGGATTACAAGGAGGATACACAAAGTTTTGCTGTTTTCTTTGTGAGTGGGACAGCCACGCAAGAGAAAAACATTACAAAATAAAACTTGACCACTAAGACCACTAACTCCTGGGCTTAAAAATGTATCTCAGAAATCTTTGGTGCCATTGAGAAATTTTTCTGCCACACTTCACATAAAGTTGGGAAAAACTTTGTGAAAGCTATAAATGAAGATAGTGCATGTTTACAATATCTAAAAACAAAATTCCCTTGCATAATTTCTTGGGAATGCAAAAACTGAAAACTACCGACAAATCATTCGGGAGCTTCTTTCTGCTTACAAAGCATTAGGATGCAATATGTCACTCAAGATGCATTTTTTGAACTCTCATTTAGATTTCTTTCCTGAAAATCTTGGAGCTGTATCAGATGAGCACGGTGATAGGTTACAACAGAATATATTGCAATTTTTGCTGATTTTTGTTGGTCAATATGCCGAGAAACTTCAATAGAAACGACGAAAGGAAAAAAACCACAAAATAACTTAAATATTCTCACCATATAATGAGATAACTGACCGATATTTATTCATTTTGTGACTATTATTTAAGATTTTTCAGTTAAACTTAGAGCGTAATATTTTTTTATTTCGTTATGATGATTGATACTTTGATAATATTGTTTGTTAATTAAATAATTATCATATTGGAAATTTACGTGTGGTGCTTAATTTTATGTAAGATTCCGTGTTTAGAGATCAAAATATGATGAATTCATGCATGAAAGCAAGAAGGAGAAAAAAGAATTTTTTTGCAGATCAGTGATAATTGAAAAGTAGATTTTTTTGGTAATTTGGTGTGGAATGTTCAGTCAAAATATTCGGAAAGTTTTCTTCTTTCTTACTTTTTTTATTTACGCGAGAGTGAAAAAATCTAATTTCGAATGCAAAACGGTCATGTTAAATTTAATCATAGAATAATCTAAATAATTCTAAATAACTCGTAAAATATTCATAAATGTTCCCAAGCTAATTTTGTTTTAAATAATTTGGCAAGCTGAGACATGTATTAAAGTCAGATATACCGATATGTCTCAAACGAAATGTGTTTGATTGCGTTCTACCAGTTTTTCATTTTGGCTCGGAAAGACTAACATTGACAAACAAACCTGTAAATAAGAATAACTTAACGAGCCAAGGGGAGGTCCTTGTTAAGAGTGACATTACCAAAAAAATGTATAGAATAACAAAAGTTACGGATGCAGTTGAAAGAGTCACACATTTAAAATGGAACTGGGCTGGCCATATCGCCATACAAGATTGTCAGGTAATATAAAGACGCAGAGAATACTGGAATGGCGTCCCAGTGATTAAAAATACATTTTTGAAAGGATATCTTCCAATTAGATCCAAGATACTCAATACCGAGCAAAGTGTGAACCTTAAAAGTAAATGGTTATATTGAATTATTCCTTATTAAGTACCTTAAAAATAAAAAAAAAGTCATAAAATACGTGTTTTGGTAAATCACTGATAACTGCTCGATAATAGTTGTAAAAAACCTGAATTAATGAGTATATAAGCACATAAAAACCATAAAGATATAAATTAATACATGAAACAGAAGTAATAAAAATAAAAATTTTTTGTAGATAGTTAGGATTGTGATTTTTTCCATGGATAGAAATCTCTTTTTGATCAGCGAATCAGCGAATATGTGATTTATCTGATATTGAAAAGACCTTATGTTTTAAAAACACTTTTTTATTTACGCAGTACTACTTTTGGAAGATTATATTCTTATACTCACCAAAAAACAGCAGTGAGATAATTATTTTATCATTATTCAATATATACTATGTTTTGAATAGCACAAATCTAGTTCAACTGTTTCATAACCTAATCACTAATTATTTCGTTAACGATCTTATCTCACTCAACACTTGAAAATTTGCTAAACACAATTTCCAGCCCAAAAACAATTAACACGGCATACGAGGGCGAATCTCTGTATCCTGGCCCTATTTCACAATAAAAATTGACAATTATATCTCTTATTTTATGGGGCATAAAATATGAGATAAATTGTATATATGGTAAACAGATATTAGATGTTCCCATCAGTAGTGGCGAGATAATTTGTGTTTCCACGGAGTCATCACATTTATTATATGTCGTCAGCTATTACTTCGTACGTAACTCGCGTCCAGCAAGAAATTCTCAGGAACAGTTCCTATGTTGATCATTTTTTAAAGAGTTTTTATTTTTTATCTATTTAGAATCGAATATCTTCTAATTGGAGAATTTAACAATTTTTTTTAGTATAAACACAAAGTACACTACCGGTCAAAAGTTTTTGCCCGAGATAAGAATATAGTAATAAAGAAAATAAAGTCTGTACATATTTAATTTTTCTATTTATAGATGTACCCCCTTGCTTTTATTATTTCGGTGCACAATTTTTGCGTTCTCTGTAACAATTTAGAGAAATAATTGTTGTCTATTCGGCTCCATTCGTTTCTCAGGATATTCCAAAGATGTGAAGTGGAAGTAAAACACTGCTTTCTGACTTCCCTGTCCAACTTGTCCCATAACAATTCAATCAGGTTGAAGTCAGGCGACTGTGATGTCCAAATTATTACTTTCAGTACATTCTTCGTTTCCACTTCTCTCAAATACTACTTGTACAGTACCTAGAAATGCTTGGGATCCTTGTCAAGCTGAAAGCTAAATTTTCTGCTAATTAGGCGTTGACCAGAACGTACTACATTTTCCTTTAATATTTTTTTGTTTTTTTCCTACAAAATCCTTTCAATTTTTTCATTGTCTAGTTATCCTTTCTCCAAAACATCCCCAAACCATCACAGAGCCTCCGCCGTGTGTTACAGTCGGGATTACAGATGGATCTAGCATCCGTTCTTCCTTTGATCCAAAAACATCGAATCAACAACATCCAATTTTTATGTTCTTTAGCTCAGTGCAACCTTTTTTATTCTGACGTTTTAAAAGAGGTTTATTCATAGCCATACTTCCAAAAAGGACAGCTTCTCTCAATTTCTTTACAAACTTCCTTCTTTTGGTCTGCGTACTAAAACTCTTTTCTTAGTGTCAAAAACCTCAAAGGCAGATCTCAGCTGGTATCTCTGGGCCCATGAGTCGTTCACCACGTTTACTGATGAATACAATACGTTCACCTCCAGCTTTTCAATGGCACCCTGAATGTTTTCTTTCGCCAAAGCTCCTGTTAGATGCATGATATTTTTCATGTTGTAATCCACAGCACGTCGAAATATTTATAATTCAATGGTAATGGTACGGTTACTTTTGCCTAGACTACAAAGACTTGCGATTACATGTGTTCCTTGGTTTTACTCATTTCAGAACTTCAAGTTTGAATTTGCGAGATCGACAAAAATTCGTATACGAACTTCATGAAAATTTGTGTTGGTCCAAAGAGTATAAATCGCAGCACGTTCTTGCATCTCACACGGCTAACTAGGACTAAGCTGCAATGATAATCATTGAAGAAATAATTCACAGTTAAAGAATAATAAACAAATCGGTACTTGCAAGTTTTAACTTGTCACTGTAATCGACAAAATATAAACATGCATCCGTATAAACTAAACAAATAATGGACATTATTATTTTTAGTTTTTAAAACACCATTTCGACCATGTCAAACGACAATAAGAAAGAGAAAGTGTTGTATTTTGAAATTTAATGTATGGGTTATGGGGTGAGTAAAAACTTTTGACCGGTAGTGTATTTTCATTCTGTTCTGTCAATATTCTGGACATTTTGAGATAGAAGAATCAAAGCTTTGTTTTAAAGGAACATATCTTTATACTAAAATCAATTACCGATGTCAACATGTTTCAAAATACAAAATAATAAGTCTATAAACGTAAACAGTTCTAATCATTGATTATTATTCAAAATATACTGAAAGTAATATATTTATGATATAAAAATTTTAACAACGATCATTATTGTACTAACCATAAACTTTATTAGAATTATTTACGACATTGTATTATTTATTATCCGAATTTCATTAAAATCTTATATTATGATAATTTCTTCAATACATTTCATTTTGTATTTCAATGAGGAGGATTTTAGAAAGACGCGTAGCAACATAAGAAAGTAACAGAATTATTTGCTTTGCTATTATTCATTTTAATGATTCACTTTTATAATTGGAAATACAAAAATATTTAGAATAAATTTAGCAATTTTGAAAGTAGGTGTGATGTCGCACAGGTAAAAAGCTATTAATGCGGGAAAAGTTTTTGATTTTAAATGAGTACAAAGCTTTTTGATAATTAGAAAATTTACCGCCGTAGGGTAAATAAATGCTTTTACCGAAAGATTTCTGTACAGTTTGTAAAGTTAATTATGTCTTATTATTTCAAGTTTTATTGCTACATGACTTCTTAAAAAGTTGCTACTTAAAGAAATGCAAAACATTGTTGTTGTACTTATTCAAGGTAAGCGGTAAATATAATCTGAAAAGTATATTGGAAACATCTGATATTCTGAAATTCTGAATAATTCTCATTGCATCTAATAAGAAGCGGTCAACTCCACCTAAAGTTTCAAGTTTGTTCTTGTATCTTTCAATGGATTCATCACTTTCCAACCTCAAGAAGTTCACGAGTTTGATAAACTTGAATGCAATGAAAAAACTCAAAAACACAAAATAAATACAAGTATTCTAAATGGAAATTATCTTAAAGTAGTCGATTAAAAAAAACCAAAAATACTCAGTTTCACCTGAAGTAGTTTCACTAAAATAGAGGCAAGAGTCAGCACGTGTGCTGGTGCGTGTTTATCATAAGACATTATAAAGATATTTGAGTATTCTGAAATCTAAAACACCCATAAATGAACTAAGTATAATATATGAGACTTCTTGTGATAATTATGATGCTGTTTACATAGGACAGACTTCTCAATATATAAATAATAGATATAGAAGTCATTATTGCCATACAAAAAAGGACCTACATCGATAAATTAATGAAATTGAAAAATCAATGAAACAAAGTAAGCTACGAAAAGATAAAATTTTCTATAATTATTTATATAGTAGTAGTAAAAAAGGTTTGAGGAATACGAAAATTTCTATTTAATAATATAAACTATAACGTGAATATAATTTAAATTGATGTATATAAAAAATTTCAAACTAGACAATTTAAGATCAAAAGTCTTTGAATAATTGAAGCAGATTATATTTTAATATTCGTGTGGTAGGTGATCTATGAATTCAATTCTATGAATAACATTTTCAATTAGAACGCAACTAAAATCAATTTCAGTTTCTCACGAAAATGGATATAAAAAGTAAGGAAATCTAGGAATTCAATTGTTATAGTAGTCTAATTTTAATGAGTAAACTAGTCCACTTACACTATACTATTCCACGTGAATGATATATCCAATCCTTCGGCACTCCAATAAGATAATCACAAATCAAATAGTCGATTACTTTTTAGTGATAACACTTTATATAATCCCGTATTCACCAACACAACGAAACAATAATAAAAGAAATTATTGTGATTGATAATATTATATTATAACCGCTGATAGTGTGTTGCTTTATTACGTTTACCAGAGTTCTGGCTGCGTTTGCGTCGTAATTTCAGTTTCCCCAAGAGGAAATCGTGTATATTAGTCCCTTTTCTATCTCTTTTTGTTGATATTGACCTCTTTTCTTCTCTCCCCATAATATTGAGACGGTGACCTAATATTTGGGATGAAAATAGAGAACTTAGGTTTGAATCTTATCAAAAACTTATACAGCTTGTTTTATTAATGGATGTTACTGCTTTCCTTACTTTTATGTTCCAGTTTTATCGAAAATTTGAATGTGAAATGTCGAAGCAGCCAGTGGCGCCGCGGGTTATTAAGATAGTTTTTATTACATACTGTACTCTCTTATATATTAGAAAAAGATTCAGGTAGGTAGTACTAATTCTCACAGCACTTCACTTTCAATGGAACACTTACCATACGTTCCAAGAGAGGAAAAGAAGAATAGAACAAAAATTATTTATTTATTTTTCTAGATCTTTATACTGAATTATTATTATCCACAGTGATTCATAAATGGATCCGTTTTGAGTTAGAACCATTTGAAAACAATAAGTATATTTACCTGCTTCTTTAAAACACGATGTTATCACAAAAAGTAGCTTTATAGAATTAATATTTCAACTTCTAGAATTTATGGTATTTCCAACAATCATAATAACGTGTTAATTAGTGTAATAAGCACAAATTGGACAAAATACCGATTTTCATATAATTTGTTGATATAATAATTATTAAACTCTAGAAATATACGTACCAGTAGGTAAATGCAAATCGTATCGCAAATAATTGTCCGTCTTTATTGTATTGTTATGATAAAGAGAAGAAAGATTAGGTCAAAAATATGTTGCTTTTTATACTGTGGAATACTCATTGAAGAGAAGAAATATGATCTTTCATACTTCAATAAAAGAAATAGAACCTGTAATACAGCGTCGGATTTAGAAGTAGTGGGGCCTGGGGCTAAAATCGACCCAGGACTCGGGCAGGAAATTAAAATCAACTCGACCTCTTTTAAACGTTATATATTACTTTAAAATTAAATATAAATTATAAGTAAAAATAAATTCAAATCTTATTTCATAAACTAAATGAAATTTTTATTTAATAAACTTCTTTCTCGATTTAATTGTGGCAAAATTTTTAAGTATATCATTAAAATTCATATTCTGGGAAAACTCACTTTCAATGTTACCTATTAACTTTGGGGCCATACTAACGAGAAATGCCATTAATTATCGCGTTCATCGTAGGTGTAGCCACGACTTGAAGCGATAATTTAACAACGGCATTAACATTGCCGTTAGACGATAATTCAAGTAAAAGAGATTAATGCGAGAATTAATGCCATGAAGCGGCCACACTACGTATTTTTAGTATGCGTCGTGTGGGCCACGAGATCGCACGTGTTTATTTTTGAAATACGTACTATGGCTATGGAGTGGGGTATCCAGAAAGTAATTGCGTTTCGCGAAATTTTGCAAACAGAAATATGTTTGTGGCATCCGAAACTGAAAAGTTTCAAGAATAGTGGTGCTTGGCTATATATGCTTAATACATTCGTTTTATACTTGTTAACGTGCAGCAACATATCAGTAAACAACGGACTGTTGTAGGAGATATATTCAAGTTTATTACCGCGTTCACAGCATCTCCCACTGTACATTTAGTAGTATTTTAGTGTCAAACAAGTGTCTATTGAAGTTATGGGAGGTAACAGAACATTGTTCAGACATAGAATCGGGCTCAGAAGCAGAAGAAGACCACGAAAGTGAGAAATCTGACACCTAACAAGAAATAACTGAAGACATGGATATAACTGAATCTGAGGAACACAATAATGATTTAAAGATAAAAAAAGATCTGAAAATATAATTAATTCATTTGCCAGGCGTGAAAGGTCCTTTTCAAGATCCCAAAGAATCACTTGAGTGTTGGCAACTCCTTTTTACAGATGCCGTACTATCAGATATTATGAAATAGGTATACCAATCGAAAACTGGGGCAAAAAGCTCTAAATTATAATCGTGCAGACTCGCAATTGAAATTTTTTCAGGAGATCTATTGTAGTCAATTCCTGATAAGGCCAAGGACCACTCTTATTGGAACAACCTGTACATTTTTATTTTCTTATCGGAACATCCTGTATATTACATACATAATTTTATAAAGAATTTAGTACATAGGCTTATGAGAAATTGTGTAAAGTTTCACTTTTTTCATAATGAAGGACCATTATTACTAGAAAGTAGTGCAATTTATTGCAAGGTCAATATTTTGCATAAATAAATATTACATTTTATTTAATATTAGTGTGCAGTTTAAAAATGAAAATAACCAAACTAGGTAAAGTAAACATAAAAAAGTGGTCAGTGCATCACTGGCAATAATTATATCTTCTGCTAGCTTGCTTATGGAGTGTGATGGACAGAAAAGAGCACATAGGCGATGGTGGGCCAGGTCCTGGCTAGATAGAACAAGGGGAAACAAGAGTTTAGCTATAGAATTAGACGAGAAAACATACAAAAATTAGTTGTGAATGGATGAAGAAACATTAAAAAGATCTAAGAAATCGTTGGCGAAAGACAAATTCATTTCTCCCGGGAATAATAAAGTAAACTTTTGATCAAGAAATATTGCATCTTGTTTTGCATTGCACGTTGCCTTGCATCACGTCAAGCAGCCTTTAAAGAATTTCTCGCGCTAGCAATAATTTTACTTCATCTTCAATATTAACTTTTCCTTTGAATTTGAGAAAAGATCATATTTCACTTTTTCTCTGTTAAATATTTTCAAAGGTAAATTTTGTTTATCCAGATTCTTTTTTTTTTGTTCTTTACCAGTCTTAGATGAACTGAAAGATCTGCTAGGGCTTCTATATTTATCTGGTGTTCTGAAATGGAGGAAATAAAATTTAGACAACTTATGGTCCACTCATGGCTTGGGTGCTGATATTTTCAGAGTAACAATGTGCCTAAAGAGGTTCAGAATATTACTACAATGTTTACGATTTGATACCAACAAAAGCCGAGAGGAAGGGAAACGTTTGGATAAGCTTGCCCCGATAGGAGCAATATTTGACATGTTTGTGGAAAATTGCTTAGAGATCTTCACTCCATGCGAATATTTTGGAAGCATTTCCGCCAATTTATCTATATTCGCCTTTTAAAAAGATGTAACTCTTGTTTCCTAAAAAAAAGGAAAACCTTGTTGCTTTTTGCAATATTACATTGACCAATCTTCAGGAAATAAATACTTTTCATAAGTTAACTAAAGGTATAGGTGGCCATTGATAGTGTTTTTTTCACTTTTGAATACAGCTTTAATAAATGCCTAAATTTTTGCTTAGAGCATTCAATTATTACTTGTGATACATGTTTCTCATGTTATGAACAATAAAAATTTTCAAATATCTGCTCAACATATTAACTTATTTATTTCCACTTTCTACATCCTAATGGTGTAATTGTCTAAAACCTATAAATGTTACAGAATTTCTCTAAATATCTCTGAGTTCCAAAATGTAGTCAGCCACTTCTTTTTTCAAAGGTTTTAATATGAAAAATGACATCAACCTTAAAGAAATATATTCGCATGTAAGAAAACTGATATTTAAAAAACTAATTTGTAAACAAACATCACAATTCTTTAAATAAAAAGACAACTTCAGCATTAATTTCAAATGTTAATTATAATATATTTTACAAAATAGAGCTTAACTATATTAAACTTAAAAATAATGAGGATTGTCAACTTTAATCTAAATTAGTAAATCTGTCATTCAGTGAAATGGTCGTGGCTTTAGGTTTAACTTTAAGTATAACAATTTTTTCGCCTGTATACAAAGTCTCTAATTGCTTTATTGCTATTTGTATTTCACTATCAAGTGATATCTTATGCCTTTTGTATCCAATTATACCATTATTGGTAATGTTACCATTGTTTCTAATTTGTACCTTGAAATTTGGTATGATGGCATTAGGTATTCTACCGTGAATCTTAATTTTTCTAGGTCCTGTTAGATTGTTCGCCATCATACTTTCATATCTTTGTTTTTCTCTAATCTTATTTAGTCTTATTTGGGCATGGTTTCGTTTGAGGTGTTTCTTTTTCAATATCGAGCTATTCAAGGTGTTTTTATATAACCGTTTTTTTGGTGGAACCATCGACGTATTGGTACCTGTGAATGGTACTTTTCTGCCTAAACGCTGTTGAACTGGTGGTTTAATGTCATGAGTCATTGGACTTACTGATACATTGTTACAATTTTGATAGTATGCTTCTTGAGCTCTAATCTTCTTTTGTATGTTCTGCTTTAGTGGTTCTAAATTTTTCTGGATAACATCTATAAAAACAGAATTACAAAAATTACTACATTAACAATGCTAAAACAGTTTATATATCTAATAATTAACGATTTTAATCAACTTTTTACTTTTTAGACCTTTTCATATGTTTTTGTGATAAATTGTCTCTTTTGATAAAAAATCATTTAAAAATATATGAATCTACATTCATAATTAGAAAATTTTCATTTGGTTTAATAGCACTTTTCAATAACCAAGTTATAGTCTTCAGAAATTGCAGTTCATAATTGGTCTCTTGAGACTACATTGATTTCAAAAATTTAAACTTTTAAATTAATTTTTCATCAAAATAGCCCTCCAATTAAGACAATTCGGCAGGAGAAAAAATGAATTACAATCTGAACGCTGTCACGTTTTAATAACAAAAATTATAGTCTTCAGAAATTGCAGTTCACAATTGGTCTCTTGAGACAATACCTTGATTTCAAAAATTGGAGCTTCGAAGTTAATTTTTCATCAAAATAGATCTCAAATTCTTCACGAAAAACATAATTTACAATTCAACACTGTTTTCATTTCAATAACCAAGTTATACTCTTTAGAAATTGAAGGTTCACAATTAGTCTCTTGAGACAGTACCTTGTTTTCAAAAAATCTATTAGAAAGTGTAATTGTGTGGGTTGGTGTAGTGATAGTCAACAGTGTAATCAGATTTAATATCATCAACAGCTCCATAAACTTCTACTTAACAATCTACAATCATAATTAAAAATTTTTCGTTTGGTTCAATAGGCCTATTTGTACAAATATATCTAACATTATTATGTGTCATTTGATTTAGTTCAGAAGTACCTAAGTCTCTTTAGACAAGTACAAAATGATCAAATTGGCAGAAAGTACCTATTTCTTGAAATTTCTGTAACATCTTACAATACTTAACAACAATCTAAAATTCTTAAAACTGTCAAAAAATTAAATACTTTTTGATTGGGAATGTCCAAACAGCATCTATGAATACAGATCATTCATTTTAATATTAGTATGAATTGATTTTTGATATCAACATTCAGGTCTTAATGTATTTGCATTGAAAGCTTGATATAGCTCAAGTTGAAAAGTTTTAATCAAATATAAAGATTTGTATTTTGTTTCCCATAATTTTTTGTTTGGTTTGACATAAATTGGTTGGCTGTCAGTGATTTATTGTATGGGGTACACCCATAATATAATCAGCATTACAACTACATTGTGTCAAATGCTTTTAGCTCATTTTTATTTATTTACTAGGTAAAATTTAATGAAAAATATAATTAGCAAACAATTCATCTTCAATAAAATAGCTAGCATATAAATCAAATGAATCCCACAGTGTGAAACTTGTAAAAACCAGCTATGGATCAATTTTATTTGTAGTATAGTATGTACTCAAAATAAAAACTTTTACAGCTATAGTGTGCAGTAACATCAACTACTTTCATTGTAAGTTTAGAAACTATGGTAAAGTTATCTGTTTTTGTAATTTTACAGACTTGTGTTTTGTGTTGTGAATTAAGGTAACTTAACCCGTATCTGTGTCCACATATAAATG
The DNA here is from genome assembly GCF_026230105.1 of Diorhabda sublineata. Taxonomy (NCBI): domain Eukaryota; kingdom Metazoa; phylum Arthropoda; class Insecta; order Coleoptera; family Chrysomelidae; genus Diorhabda; species Diorhabda sublineata. The sequence goes on along the minus strand of NC_079474.1, from coordinate 6,785,827 downwards.
TAATACATTTATGGGGCGTTATATTAAATTTACACAAGTGTGCCTAAGATACCAAAACTTTCTACAGCTGACATTAAAAACACAGTTGGGAGTTATTATGTGTGGAGAATATCTAATAATTCACATTACTATAAAAACGTTTCATTGAATGAAACTTCTATGAAATGCAATTTTTTGAGTGATCTGATACATTGGTTTATTGTGTATATCTGATTATAAATAATAAAATAGTATTGTATAATTTTTTATGAGTGCAAAAACAGTTATTATAAAGTTCTGTACATACCATCTTGCGATAAATTTGAGTTCAGTGTTGGTCGTGTTGATTTCCTGATTCGAAGTTTTCTTCGCCCTACAAGATAGATAAATTTATGACAACGAAAATACTTATACTTGCATTTAATCGTTATCAAATATTTTTATAATACACTAAATATAAAGTTACCTTGAATATCCATATTCAACCACAATAGATAGAACTTCTTTATTCAATTCACTATTTGAAATTGTTATAATTCTTCTTCTTTTTCACTTTTTATTTCTACAAGCACTCTTTGAACCACAAAACTAAATTGCTTTATTTGTACTCAGTTCAAATACCAGTATATAATATGGATCCGATAATGCATGTTCGAAAAAATATACACAAAGAAGATTTTTCTTCCATTTACCAGAGTAGATAATTTTTAGGCTAAATTAGTAATTAAAATCGGCTAATTTTACACTATATGTTATTAAATGAAGCTGCAATCATTATAAATAATTTCCCATTTATGCTAAAACTCAATACTTAGCTCCCTTTATGTCAAAGATAAAATAGAATTTACTTTATCTACGCTGTAGGCAGTTTGACTGTAGCAGAGAGTGGTTTGTGGTCAGTAGATCCAATGCGAACATTACTTACAGGTGTAGTTCAGAAAATAGTGAAAACGTCTGAGGTAATTTTTATGAAAATAATTAAAAACAATCTATTTTAATTAAAATGTACATTTCAAAAAAAATATATTTCTCAAAAATATTGATACAAAAATTCACGATTGGCATATAACCTAATTTCCAAAAAATTTCAGAAGATGGGTAGCCAAGATCAGGATATGTGCAATGGTTATGAATTTTGTAAAAATTACAAAGGCTTACACATACTACATGCCCATCATCAAATCAAAGAGCTTCAAACAATTTTAAGAGATAGGTATATATGATTTTTTGATTGAATAACTTGTTAAATATGATGTATGTTTTAAAGTGTGATATAGATTTTTTGAAAATAATTGAATGTTTAAAATATTTGATTTATTTAAGAAATACCAGCAGAAGTGATTTCAAATTTTATGCAGACCGTCTAATAAGACTAGTTATAGAAGATAGTTTGAACCAGCTACCATTTACTGATTGCAATGTTGTTACTCCTACTGGAGCAACATACGTTGGATTAAAGTATAAATCAGGTAATTGTGGAGTTTCAATTGTTAGATCTGGTGAAGCTATGGAGCAAGGATTGAGAGATTGCTGTAGAAGTATAAGGATAGGAAAAATTCTAGTCGAATCAGATTCAGATACCCATGAAGCAAAAGTTGTCTATGCTAGGTTTCCAGAGGATATTTGCCAAAGACATGTAAGTTTAATTATTACAAATTTGTCTTTACTGGATGATCATATTAGAAATTTAAGTATTATGAGTGCTGTGATTAGGCTACCCTACAATTTTTGAAAAATCAATTTTTTATTTTAAATGGTCCCTAAGATCTCAAAAATTAAGGGCCTGGAAAAACCTTCAAGTACTTGGTTTTCAGCATTGCCAATTAAGGGTATTGTGAAATTATTCATGATTTTCTACTACTCTACTCAAAACTTCCGATGTGTTTATTTTTTAGATTCCCTGGACAATTTTCAATCGTTTCGAGTTGAAATATTGAATATAACTATATATAACTAATACATTATCTTTGAAAGCACATAGCATTTTTTCTTTATATTGAATAGTTCATTTGATGTCAACAATTATTATTATCATGTCTAGAAATAGTGAATAAATTAGGCAAAGGAAACAAAGATCTCACGATCTGGGTGCAAGTATACAAGCGTATTATGGTGAACAAGAAAGCTAATAATTTGGTGAAAAAGGAATTAGGACTACTTTGACTGGGCCAGAAATGTTCTGTTTCCCAGAAAGGCAGAACTATGAAACTAGAAAACCTCAATTAAGTTCTCAAATGGGAATTATTTTAGTTGTCTTAGGAAACTATGACTATGACAGTTCTTGATAAATATATCAACCCCAATGGAAACAACCTATTCATTCTCAGAATACACAGCCACTTTAATGCACATTTCGTGAGAACAAAAATGGAAAATACCTGATGATTTGTTGAAGAAGAAGAAATACTGCTATACAAAATCTGTGTATGTGCTGAGACACTTATTCAGCTCCATTTACAACAAAAACAGAGAATGAACCTCCCAAATATATAATTCATTAATGCACACAATATGAAGATCTGAAGTGTATCTACACTACATTATTCCCTTAACAAATTGTTTTATTTTTTCTGAATAGCTACTCTTTATTTCATTATGTTTAGGTTCTTCTGATGTACCCCATAATGTCTACTGGAAACACAGTTAGTAAAGCAGTTCATGTTTTAACAGAACATGGTGTTGAAGAAGAATGCATAGTTCTTAGTAATTTATTCTGTACTCCTCAAGCTGTGCAAACTGTGCTAGACACATATCCTAAGGTAAGTTTTTACTTTTTTTGCTTCAATTCTCTACTTCTTAAACCTTGTTAAATATATTTCGTAATGATTTGTCTTGATTTTAGGTACCCTATAATTTATGGAGTGTAGAGGTAAGGAGAACCATCTATGTGCTACAGAAAGTGTCCATCAAATTCTTTACTTAGGGAGGCGCTACTATCGCATGAGTGTAAAATGACTCTAATCATTTAAGTTTTTTAACACTACATATTCAAATAAGACGGACGGAAGACTGAACTGAACGATCATATGATATCTCGTCCGACAGGAACGCCATTCTGGTCATATTTTGAATTATAATTTACCATCTACAAGCGGACAGTTTTTAAGCTAAGCTCCCATATGAGATGGTACTCCTTACCTCTACCCTCCATACTTTAATTGAAATTGAAATCTTGACGTTTCAACCCACTTAGGTCTTTATAAAAATATGATATGACATTTAATAATTAAAAGATAATTGAGCGGAGCAAGAATTTTGATATGTTTATTGAAAGAATCTTGCCTTCTCAGTATAGAGATAGACCAAAATACATTTTTTTTAAATTCCAAAAAGCTTCTGACATTTTTATTCAGGGAAATACTGGTAATTAAAAAAAATGTTTTCATGAAGTGCTGTTTCTGTAAAAAAAATTGAAATAACTGAAAATCTTTAGACAAATTATGTTTGGAATAAAGAAAATTCAATTAAAAAAATCATTTTTGGTATAACCAGAATAGCTATGTTAAAAAAATGAAAAAATTGTCTTACCAAGCAAATTTATATATCTGCTTCATTTTATTATTTACCACATTATCTATTCTCTTCTAATGATTTAGGCGTAAAGAATAAATAGAAACTCTGGATTATTTAAAGTAATTTCTTTTATAGATGAAAATATCAACCTCAGAAGTCCATCCTGTAGCCCCAAATCATTTTGGTCAAAAATATTTTGGAACAGACTAAGACTGACTTTAGGCAAATTTTGTCTAAAACTCCTACTAACCAAATTATACTTAATTTTGTACTTACTGGTAAACAAAATTAGTGAAATATTATGAAAGCACAATTCTGTTTGTGATGCCACATCAAATATAGAGCCAATATTTTTTCATAAATTTTGTACAGAATACTAAGTGTTGATTTTAAGGGAAAGTTATTTTCTTATATTTTGTTTGATATTTTAATATTGTGATTCATTTTAACTGATGATAAAATAAAGTGTCTATTACTTAGAGGTTCTTTAATTTCTTAGACCTTTTGATATGTTTACGTTTCTAAATCGTATTGATTTTAGATCTCTTCTGATTTAAAATTTATATTTTTTTAAAAGCGGATAAAAATTACTTAGAAGTTTAGATATATATTTCCTTTTAACCATTTTTCACATAGCATTAAGCAAATTTAACAAAAATATTAATGAAATTAGCGACAGCTATGACACCAAAGAAGCTCTAATGTGGTAGGGTGCAAGATTTGTGTATTCAATACTCATACATATAAATAACACTCAAATTCGGAATAATCTTCAGAGGTACCTTGAACAACCTATTTCTATCACTATCACAAGAAGGGATGTTGATGTACCTTTAGGTGTATAGTGTCATTTCATGTCTGATATTGTCAAAGTGAAGAAATCCAGAGAAGAGATACTCTTTCAAAGAACTGTTGGTAATTTCCCTTCATCATTTGAGGAAGTGGGTAAGTCCTTCATTAATTTTGATTGAAGAAAACCATTTTTAAACCATAAAAGCACTGAAAAGGCTTTTCGATTTTTTAGTAGTCTTCAAAAGCAGCCAAAATATACAATCATGGATAGATGGGCAAAATCGTTTTTTTACGTTAATCCTTTTAGGTGTTTTTCTACCTTCTCTGTCAAAGTATCAGTCCATTGAAGTAGAACAAATGAATGTTAATGCATTAATTGAGAAATCTCCAAAAAATTCATTTTTACTCATAAAAAATGATGATAGAATTCTTGTAGCAAGTATCAACTGCTTTTGCCTTATTGAGGCACTTTGTGGAAAGTATATATATGAAAATATTTTTAGCTATTAAGTATTTTCACGAATTTCATTAAATTTAAAACAGATGAGCCAGGAACAGTCGACATTCACAGAACTTCAGTTTGTTTATTGTTCGGTGATGTATATCATAAGTACTGGAAATTCGAAAGGATTTTAGTGGGAATTTCGAAATTTGTATTTTTTTATTGAAAATTTTCACATTTTTTATAAGAATATCTATAGAATAGAAGCAACATTCCTCTTTGGACTCTAGACTTTGTGAACCCCAGATCAGCATTATTTCATCTATACTTACCTGTGTTGTTTATTGATTTTTTGACTGGTACTTTTTTCCAAAATTTTTGTTTGATATGATCTATGAAATGAATGAAAAATGTTTGAATTGATAGTTCTTTGAACCTACACTAAATACTTATCTGGCAAGGGGTTGAAACGGTCAAAAATATCTAGCTTATAAGCAAACAATATAATTATTATCCATTTTATATATATAAAAATCAGCTTTTTTAGAGAAATCTTAAGGATGTTTGGCAAGGGCTTACCACGATGTTAAGTTTGTGACAATGGATGCGTGATTTTAAATAATAGTTTTAAGGAAGTATCAAAATCAAAAAGTTGGTATTTTACACACTTTTAGTAAGTGTGCATTGTTCTTACCTGTGTTGGGAGCATGTGCTAACAATCTTTTAATAACAGACTCTTGCTCTATTAATAACATATTCCCTATTATATTTATCTATATATTCCTACATTAAACTCACGTACGATCTTTTCCCGCTTTCCACTACTTCATTGAGAGATGGGAGATTTAGAATCACTTCTAGAGCAGCTGTTGGGTATGATCTTATGGCTCCGGTTACACACATGCAAGCCAATCTTAATAACTTAGAGAGATTGCTCCTCGTGGTATTCAGACTAGTTCTTGTACCCCAAACACTGCTATATAAGTGATGATTGGTCTCACGATTGCCTTGTACATCCACAGTAGGTCTTTTCGGTTACAACCCTAATTCCTCCCTGCGAAGTTTATGCACACCATCAGGGCTTTTGTGGTTATTTCATTTTCATGTTTGTTCTAGAGAAGTTTACTTTTTTGTGTGAGTCTCAGATACTTCTCTGTTTTCCATTCAATGACTTGCCCGCCTAGCTTGATGGCGTTGAGATTGACTTTTTTTCCAAATGAAGGTAACTAAGTAGGTTTTATTCGGGTTGACATTTAGTCCCACCGATCGATACCACCTTCTTGCGTAGTTGAGTCCTCTTTGAACTATCTCACAAAGTGTATTCTCAAAGCTCCCTCTTGCATAACAACAATTCGAAGTTTGATTACATAAAAAGCTTTTAATGATAGGATACAATTAACAAACACATCATTATGTCAAATTGTCCAACTATGTTTTTTGTTAACATGTTTCATTCAGTTATAAAAATGCCAGTATTAATTTTATGGAGCAGATTGAGTAAAATATTATGAAAATTGAAACAACTATATAGAAATGCAGTTTTTATTCTTCTTAAACAGCTTTTGAACAATTATATTACATAAAAACAGATACATTGCATAAAAACATTACTTATCTCTTCAAAAATTGTGTGAAATATATAATTGATACAATTAAGGACTATAGAAAGTTAATTCTATTTTAATTTTTTTTACAAAATACTAAAGTATCTCTAATCTACTTTTTTGCTAAATCTAAATCTGTACAAAAATTATACATTTATATATACAAGTAATCCACATAAAACACTGATAATTTTGAAGGGGTTCTAAGCAAATTTTTTATATACTTACATTCGTGTAATATAATTAAAAATTGAATCAATTTGAAAATAATTTGTGTTTCCCCACAAAGCAAAATTTTAACAACATACTAACCAGAAGAACATTTTCTTTTAACCAGTCATCTGATTATTTAGCATCGTTTCATTTAAGGATCCGCATCTTTTTCGATAGCTCCCTAAAGTTAAAAAGCTAGGGTGAATGGACACCTCAAAAAGCTTGAACTAGTGGAAAAAGACGACTGTAAATTCTATGGGATAGGAAACGAAACATCTATCCACAAACTTGCTGAATGTAAGGCACTACAAAATCTTAGGGTTCAACACATAGAAATATTTGGCCAAATTGAAGCCGGTGGATGTCCTAAAATGTATTGAAGGATCAGGAATATATCTTTCAGACCTCAGTGAATCATAATCCTATTAAGCATTTATATTCAAATCACACAGCTAACTGCCACATTTTCAAGGTTTCAATGACTTGATGTGACAATACACAGAAATGTTAATCATACTATTGAAATCATCAAATTATATATTGATATAATAATTAGATATTCAATATTGCTGGATAAGTTCCTAAATTTTTAGTATAAGTTACTCCGAAATCAAGAATTTTATGGAATAATCCCCCGGAAAGTGGTGGGAAAAATTATTAGAATTCTTTCTAAGTATGAGTAGAAAAAACTTCAAATCAAAGTTGTAGATCTTTTAATTTTACATAAAAATGATCCTTTATAGTTTTATTCATATATAGAGTTAGGGGTTATAACAAAGTTAAAATAATTTAAAATGTCATTTTTTATCTTAAGCTGGAAATTTTTTACTATTACTCGCATTTATAATCACTGAGCTTCATGGAACAAAAAGTTTCATTACTTTTACCAGTTTCTGGAGCAATGGAACTTAATAAAGACGTGCGCAAAGTCGCATCAACAAAGAACCTTTTCATTCGTTCCCAAAATCTACATTATAAATTTATCTTGCCAAACATGCTTTGATATGACAAAAATTCAACAGATGTTAGTAACTTATATAAAAAATTCAGAAACTCATTTTCTTGGCCTATATAGTTACAAAATGTTTTGTGTAATTATTTAAAGGAAAAATTCATTCAAACCACTCTTACAAACTTCTTGAATTAGACATAAAACAGCAAGACTCAATTATATTATTCTGATTTTCAAGTTTATAAAACTTAAATTACAAAATTTCGTCAGACGCATTCAAAAGAGTATAGGGATAATACACCAGGAAAAAAAGCAGTATACTGCCAGTGGAAGCAAAAATACAAATTATTCAACATTATTAACCACCACATAATGACAGATATAGAACTATTATAAATAATAGACCAAGTAAAAAAGTCATATTAACATAGGAGTAAACAAAAAAGCACAATCAGAAAATATTTTGTCGGTCAAAATTTCTCAAACAATCTTGAAACAATATTTTAAGTGAAAAGTTATTACTTCGTGGATTTTTTAATACCATTAAATCAATTTTACAACTAAAGCGGTATTCACATATGGATACCATACCAGAAAGTAGGTGCAATACTTTACAGTGACACCAAAGTGTCAAAGTTTTCCGTTGCTTCCATAAATTTTACCCAGCAACAATTGAGGACACCATGAACCACATCATAATATCCACAATTATACATACAAGTCAAATGCTTATGAGCTATTAAGAAGGCTATAAAAAGTCTAATGAAATGGCTTAATTAGAAATTACAGAAGAGGTCTAACATTCCAAACAACTACAACAATCTTGAAAAGTTACTAACTTATATCAATTCTTATTGCATCATTCAAACAATAGTATTCTAATAAGGACACAACAGCAGGGTATAGGAGTAATATGTTATTATCATTGGAACCAAGTTGTTTCATTTTTAGACTTCCATCATTTTATCATATTTTTATTCAACTCATACTATACTAGACCCACAACAATAATAAATCTTAGGAGAAATGGAGTTCATATTCTAATGAGTTCTATTGTGGAAGAAACGAAACAAACAAAAATTTTGAAAAAGCTTAGTTCAATATTACGGATAAGATTTGGTGGACCCAAATATATTATTTGAGGAAAGCAGCTTAATAAATAATGGAATCTTTACTGGAATGAAATCCATCAAATTTGAAAACTATTCAAGTTAACAATTTTTCATGAAACACCCCATATACTGAAAAATAATTGAACATAACTAATTTCAAACAATTTATTTTATAAAATATCGTGAAATAATTGTCTCTTTCAATATGGAGGATAATTTAAGTGATACTAATAATTTCATACAAAAAAATAAATAGTTAAAAATGAAAAATTAGGTATTCAGAGTTATAATTCTACAAGACAGATTTGATTATTATCCTTTAAAAAAGCAAATATTTGAAAGAAAAATCAAAAACCTATTTCTTTTTCAAAAATCATTCTAAGACTCTGCGAGATTACAGGTAATTAGAACGGTAAACAAATTATTCCTAACAAAGTGATTTCTCGAAGAGGTCATATTAAATGGCTTTCCATTTTATTTAACCTCCAAACTTTTTGGACACCTTGTGTATTAAAACTGAAGTCTGGAATGTAATTCAATATTCTAGAGACGAATATTCCAACTATAGATGTAAAACTGACTTGTTAGATCATGAAGATAATAAACGACACTTTTGAATATCAATTCAAAACGTAAAGTTAAAATTTAATGATAAAGAAAAATTAAAATTTCTTAAAGAAGACGTTCATGATCCAAAATTGTCAATGAGCTGATAAATCTGAGGAATTATCAATTTCTAAACTATTTTCTCTATTATATATCTAACATCTTATGTTCGGCAGTGAACGTGTTTAAAAATTTAATGTCCAAAATAGAGTGAGGTTAGGTTAGGTTGATATAAGATATTAAAACAATTCAACTACAAATTGTTAAGTATTTCAAATAAACGTAAAAAAATATTTTCTACTAATTTAATTCTACCATTTTTTTGAATTATCAACAAAAATATTTTCCAGCTGACGTAGATCTTAGCACGACTGAATTTGCAAGTTTGTACAATGTAAACAGTAATTATCATGTAAGTGAGAAAAAATTTTAATAAACAACTTCCTCTACTTATAATTGTTTATTCTTCACTTAAAAATACTCATCTCAAAATTATCAATATTTTTAATGAATATGACAGATATTTTGAACATTTTTTTATATCTAGAATTATAAAAACAATTATTATGAAATATAATAGAAAAAAAACTGAAAAACAATTAATCCCAGTTACAAATTCAATGTATATATGGGTAAGGAAAATTAAAACATACGATTTTTTATAAAGTTAAATTAATTTTCAGAATATAAATACACTGTGCTGCAAAATTAACACCTACTTTTCAAATTGAAAACAACAATGGAGTAGTAAAAAGAAGCATTTTTGACAATATTCTTTCAAGTAAAAATGATCCAAAACAACATTATCAATAGACATTTTTCTGTCTCGAGGAATATGGTACTGCCATTGCACTTATCCAAGAAGTTCAAGTGACACTAATACTTGAATTAATACAATCTACTGTATTCCAGCAGAACGATACGATTTTAAGAGGTAAGACAGAAACGATAACGAAAAAATCAAGATTTTCTAAAACACTGCAGCAAGAATTTTTCCTTCAATCAGTCCAGGTATAGTGCAAGAAGTATTCCTATTGAGTTGTAACTTATAACCCAAGACCACCAAAGGCATAATCTTCAGTTTGTGCGCAACCATCAACAATAAGAAGAGCAAATATTTTATTTGGTGATGACAAACGATTTTGTCATTTTAGTTGCTACTACTGCAAGATCCTATCGAAGTTACGGTGAACGATACTCTGTATACAACATTGTTAGCTACAGAGTACTTAGTTGGTTTAGCGGAGCGATACATAACAGACTTTAGCACCACAAGTGGCAACAAATGTACAGGTTATCAATTCTTGATAATACATGCCCGAAACGCGGCTATAGTAATACAAAATTACCTCAAGGAAGTGGAAATTACAACTCTAGCTTGGACCGTAAAAGTCCTGATCTAAACCTCGTTGAATACTAATGAGACAAAATTGTTTGTAAGAATAGAGCCTTGCTGCTTTCAATTGGACATTTGAGTGAATTCTCGTTAAGGTTTGAAGAAATATAGGTTCAGATGCAATTAGAAATATTCATTGAAGATTCAAACCAATGGTGGGCAAAACAAACTATTAAAATGAGTATTAATATAATATATAAAATTTTGTTAAATTGTCCTTTTTTATTAAAAAAATGCTTTTAACATGTTTCAAATTACAAAAATGCATTCAAAATAAACCTATCGGTCCTTTTAATCAAAGGGTAATTCTTTGCTTCCTAAAATATTCATTAATTTTGCCGGGCAGTGTAGAAGATATTGCAGATCTACTCTAACAATTTTCATTTGATGATTAATTGTCAATCATATATAAAAAAATCAAATTTGCAAACAACGGTACAGAAAATGCAAAACAATGAAAATATTTAAAATAAGTGAACAATAAGTGTACAATGTACATTAGTAATTTTAAAAAAGGAAAATATTAAATATATAAGTAAAGTGGGAGTAAAAAATTCTAAATTAAAGATTAAAACATTAGAAGAAAACCATAGGACGGTTAATATGAAGCAGATAAATAAAATAATTCTAAATCGACGAACTACATAAAAGATTTGATAAGGAACTATTAAATATAAGAAAAACAGCAGTAAATCGATATGGTAAATGATTAAAAAAACCTACGTCAATAACTGAGTGTTAAGGGGGTATTTTGGTCTAGAAAATCGATTTTTCTGCATATTTTCACAGCTTAGACCCTTAAGAATATGTCCTTAAATGGATTTTTAAAAAATCGCATTATTTCCGGAAATACAGTAGATTTTGTGACGTAGCGTCTAAGCCGGCCGAGTGGAACGAGTTATTCTACTGGAATTTCAAAAGTTTCTCAAATTTGGACGCGTTTTTCTCGAAACTACTTTTATTGAAGTGTTTGACATGATATCTTAAGTTCTATACAACCGATCCCTTTAAAATTTGATGGAAATCTTTTTTATATATCTCTCTATCGCGCCAACCTTGGATTTTGGAAAATTTCAACATTTCATGTCGATGCCATTTTGTGAATTTTTTTTGTTAAAGTCAAAAGAATTTTCCAAATGTTTTTGTTCCAGACAAGAGCTGGAATCATGTCAACCAGGGCGCACCATTTTTTTTGTAGCCCCCACTTTACCTGTAATTTATTGAAATTATGTTTTTTTTACAATTCTTTTATATTCTTAAAAAGTCAGTGAATATCATATAAAAATGGATAGTGAAAATGTTTTTCATTTTTTCTATGTTAGTTTCAAAAATGCTTAAAATATAGGTTTCTAGTCCAGAATACCCCTTAGGGAAAAACGAATCAAGATAAGAATGAATGTAAGGAATTCTAGGAAACCCTATAGAGTTGGGGAATATCATGACATTTTGATAAAAAAAAGAGTGATACTAAAATAGATGCAACTGAAATGAATAATTTGATAAAAACTGAGTAATTAAATCAATAAAGGATCTGTAAAAATTATTATACATAATATAGAAGTTAAATGTAACATAAAAATAATTAATATCTATATTTCTGTGATATATGTACTAATATATGTGATATAGAGGCTGATAAAGAAAGCAAGTGAGTGAGTGTTTACTTATTGTGGCATCCTTAAAACCTTAAATTTGAGTGCTACAAGTTAGTCGACATGGGTCTAGAGTAAATCATTTATCTTTTGTAGATAAAAAAACCAATATCTACAACACAAATAAGACCTGTAATGATGACAAAACCATTCAAGTGACACAGGATTTACCTGAAACGGGTCTAGGGTAAATTAATTGTATCATATGTAAATAAAACGACATTATATAAATCCATAATGATTTATGGAGCAGAGAGAATGGCATAGATCTGTTGAGTTATACATTTTACACAGACTTTCTTTCGTCTAGCTGCTGCGACACATTTTGATTAGCCTGTCAAATCAGGTCAACATACCTAATATTTTCCTGGAAATGATTTAGCTTTAGCTATAAAATACAGCCGACATGGACCTAGAGTATATGATTTATCATTTGTAGATAAAAAACAATATCTACACCACCAAGACCTGTGATGATGGTGATGATAACAATTCTATTGCCAAGTAAAATTGACGACAAGAGTAAAGACAAAGATTAAATTTATTAATTGTTGTAGTGGGGACCAGGAGGTAGTAGAAGGCAAGAAAAACTAAAAATTGGCTGAATGAAGTATTTTATGGCGGGCAATTAACTATAATAATAAAGTCACCTGTCATAGTCAAACCTAATAATGGTTAGAGTAAATTTTTATCAACTTGATCTTCTTCCTATGAAATAAATTTATTTATCTTCATGTATGGTCGTTATTTTTTTTTTCATTATTTTATATAGAAAGAAAGAAAAATTTTCTCAATAAAAATAAATAATTTTATCAGTGGAAATTCAACGAAAACTATAAAATAAATTAATATATACTTTTTTCAGAAACTATCACACCCTACACCTCTTCCTAATCCAACTTTTTGATTAAATTTGATATTTTCACATATTTACACTTTTCTCAATTCTTTTTCTCGTGAATCATTACATTATTTCACTTACTCGTTCCTGGAAAATATTGAACATCACGTCGTTAACCATATTCTATATTTCTTTACTGTATTACACCCCCTATGTTTCATCTTCTAGACCCGGTACAGGTGGTAAGCAAACTTCTGATTTAAGTCTTTTGTTTAACGAGGTTAGTGGTGTCGAAGTGTCTCTTCTTTTAGTACCCTCGGTTTCTCCTAGCATCTCGGCAGCTTTCTTTATTAATTCTTCTTCACTTAAGGAACTCAAAACGCTCGGTTTATCGTCTAGCAAAGGTGAATTAACTGATGATGGTTTGATAAGAGGTTTGCTGGGGAGTTTCAAAGGTATCGTGTCACTGGGTGTATTTATCATAGATTTTTGTAGAGGATTATGTATCGGCGTGCTACTGTTACTTAAAGGTCGACTAAAACTTTTTGGGATCATCAAAGGAATAGTTAGATCAGTTTGTGCGGTATCTTTAGGCATACTTGGTGATTCACTTGTCTGAAAAAGTTTTTAAATTAATTATTAATAGTGGTGAAAAAATATCATGCAGATGCAATTCGAAAAATAACTATCTGCATGTAGAGTAGCTACTTCAAAATTGTAATTAGCCAAAATGAGTACGAAATAGATAAATTTCTAATGAAGAGAAATGCGGCAAAGTAAAAATAGGATTTAGTGTCGAAGATTATAAATACAGTCCAGGTAAGAAAAATTCATTAACAACAGTCAAATAGTGATAGATAAGTTTTCCAATCCAACACTTTTAAATAAATTACATCTTAAGCAAAATTTGTCAATGTACAGTGTGTTCAAATTAGTTGCAAGTGATACAAGGTGGACGTTTAAGAGCGGAGCATGTCTATTTCGAATCTCCAAGATTTGAGACACACCGACATGAGCTGGAAGTCACACTGAACAAAGCGTCACACTTGGTCCTTGCCGAATCGACGACGACGAAGTATAAGACCAAGAACCAAATTTGTCATCTTAAACCTCCACCCAACCAACCAGCATTGATTGGAAGATACAGGAAAGTAATTAAGAAGACATAGCTAATGCCCGACAACGGTTTTCGTGGAGAATACAGGCCCACAAAAACATAAGCGCAGTGGATTATACAGCATGTGAGCTGCACATTTCTGTCGTCACTAGTAGCAATTTATGCTGGTAGAGGTTTCCCTTCCACCTCAGAGAAAGAAGAGATAAGAAATAAAATGTGACTTTAAACTATCAACTGTGGTCTAATAAATTTCCTTGCGTGGGCGTGCAATCACGGAAGGTACCCACTCCCAGTTGAGGTTTTTACACACAAACAAAAAATTCACACCATCAGAGGTTGGAAATACAGGACAATGTGGGAAGCCGTAAACGTCCCACATAGCTCGATATTTTCAATTTTGAATGAGCACTTGGTTATATGATAGCCTTAAGAAAAATCGACTATTTGAATATGTGATATATTCGCAGGAGTGTTTGGCGTTGGATCCACCAAATTAGAACAGAGGAGATTCAGTATCAAAGGGAGTGTGTATTGGATCAATTAAACGAAGAATAAAAAATGAACACTTTTACCAAAATCATGTTTTTTACATGAGAACAATACAAGGGTCTACAAAGGTGATGTTTTTATTGCAAAAATCCACGAATTGAACAATAAATTGATCCATTATTCGTCCTATTCTCCCCTGTGGCCCCAAGGAACTATTTTTTGTTTCTAAAGTGAAGAACTAGTTTATTTAAATCGAAACTTAGAGAATAAGAAGTTGAATTGAGAGAATGAAATATCCAAATCCACATTAACTGTTAGGTTTTGCTTAGCAGTGCTAATCAGTAGAAAGCAAGGAAATATGCAAATAAAAAAATATTTCAACTCACATCTCCTATTGATTTGATGCTATCCAATATTTGCTGAAGATTTGTCGGCAATGCAATGTTGGCTAATGCAGAAGTGCCAATTTCGGAAGATGCTGCTGCTATGTTTGACGATATATTAGCCGATACAATGTTTTGTGTTATGCCGGCAGATACAATGTTTTTCGTCATACTGGTAATTTCAGATTTCTGTTTTTCAATTTTTAAATTCAATTCTTCGATTTGTCTTTGAACATCTAGTGAGCTTGAAGGGAACCCCATGGTGAGCCCTAAAAAAATAGAACATGTCTTAGAAACTTCATTTATAGTGATGTAAAAATAATTTCACTTTTCCTGTATACTCCTCAACATCTAAATGAAACAAGAAATAGTTAGTTTTAAAAAGGGAATATTGGGAAACATGGAAGTTTTTATATAGTATAACAGAATCAATTAAGCGGTGAAGTAGACATATGATTAAATCTAGCCATTTATATTCACTGACAACACAGACGAGACAGAGACAGTAACAGTTATTAAACCTTGGCTTGTAAAAGTGGAAATGAATCATAATAAATGATGAAAGAATGTTGGTAATTCTACAGGATAAAGTTTGTTGAAGTTGTTACAATAAGCATAAATGGCTCGTGAATAAGAAATGAATATAAAAATAATGTATAGCTTGAAATATGTAATTTATGTTTGAAATCAAACAATTTGAAAAAATGAAAAATTTTCTATAGAATCGAATTTTTCTCTTACAACTATTACTGATGCAAATGTCTGCTCCATAGAAAATATTTTTCTACATCTTCAACCCCAAAGAAAGGTGTTATTTTAATAACCCTGTTCTTTTCACTATTAATTATAAGCAGAAAAGTTTTTAATTCGAATTTTCACTTACCAGGTATTTCAGGATAATGAGTAGGAGACAGTTCCCTACCTGAAGACAGTTTTAGGGGTGGAGTGGATGCAACAACATCAGAGCCTGAAGAATCTCCTGGACTATATGGTTCATCTATAGACAAAATAAATAGTAGACAGTAGGTTGATTTCTATACTGTATATTTTGTAATTATTTCTGCATTGAATTTTTAACATCGCAATCAATTTTATTTCAAAAGGAAGGACCTGCATCTTGTATAGCTCAAATAGACAATACCTACGATACTAATTGGAGATTCTTCATAAAATTTTAATATATACTCGAAAGCCATGCGGTAGTGTGAATTCAATTTGAAATTGTTAAATGTCATCATAATAAGTTTTTAGAATTCTAAGGTAAGTAAAATAGTAATTTTTCTGAGCACATCGTATAAAATCATATGAACAACACAAAGCTGATGATCTAACAAATATAAGAGCATTTTTTTCTTACAATTTAGTTTTGAATGTCAAATATTTAGGTTAGAAAGTCACTGGGGGTTAGATCTGAATAATACGATTAATAAGCAAGCAATCAATTCAAAGTTCATTTGAATAAATTTTGATCCAAAGTGAGCATGCGAACTTTAGATATACTCAGAGCTTCTTCAATATCTTTTGATTCCACGTTAGACAAACTGTTTCGATGTCATGACTCTTTATCGCAGTTTTTGGCCTTCTGGAATGCTCATCATCATTCATACTAGTACGACCACATCCAACCAAAATTTTTTAGATTTGAATGACTGTTACAGTATGCATCGAAATAATTCAATTTGCATCGATTTTCATTGGCGCTTCAACCATAACATATGTAGTGGAGTGTAATAGAGGTAATAGCTATACCCAGTTTCGATAAGATGATACAAAGAAATGTAGTTGATTGAGGAGAATGGGCTAAAGGAATAGGGACGGTCATATTTTCCAAATTCTGAATCAAAATTCTAAATTTCAAGTGATTAATATGAACCAGTCACAGTCTTTGGCTTTACACAAGACTAACCATAAGATTTGGTGCTCAATTGGCCTCAAAAATTTGTAAAATGGTAACAGATAATTATATAAAAACAGAACTAACAACAAAAATAATGAAAACCCTATTATTTGGACACCATAAGATACAAGAGCATCTGTTCACATATGTATGAATTAATAAAACTTACCTCCTTCATCTGTAAGCAGAGGAGGCGTAGTGGTTGGTCCTTCTGGTACAGCTGAAGCTGCTGGTGCTAGCGTAGGTGGAGGTACTGTCATAGAAATTATAGGAGGAGGGATTGTTATAGGAATAGACAATGACGGTGGAGGGACAGTAATTGGAACAGTAGGTATCGCCGGAGATGCGACAGTAGAAGATTTATTTATTAATCTCGGATCTTTGACAGGAGGTGGTGTATAAGATCGAGTTGGCAGTGGCGGCGGTGGAGGAGCTGTTGGGGGCGGAGCAATCGGGAGAGGAGGTGTGCTTATTCTTGACTTCTTTGAAGTAGATACATTGGTTACAGGTATGGAATCTATATAAGGACGTTTCCGTTTATCTCTAACTATAATTCCTAATAAAAGAGCAGGCCTTGATTCTTCAAAACCTTGAATAGAAAGAAAATAATAAATGTATCTTATAGATATATTATTAATTTTCAAAACTATTGTTTCTATTTATTGTGAATCAACTTTTAAGTATATATATATATATATATATATATATATATATATATATATATATATATATATATATATATATATATATATATATATATATATATATATATTGTTGGTTGCTTAATAGAATTATTCATATAATCTGATAACCATTAAATATAGGAGGTTATATGTAATGGTCTGCTTATACAGCCAATCCGAAGCCCTACTATTCTAGTAAGTTCATAAGATTAGTTCCAAAACGTTTATAGAAAATTTCAGGGTATACTATAGCAACATAGCATCCTGTTAAAGGCCAATTTACAAGAGAAAGATAATAAACTCTAATTGAACAAATTATACAACCTCGTTTCAATACATAGTGTTCCTTAACCAGACTTATGAAAATTACTTGAACGTCTTCGATCTACATATACACTTAAAGTAGAGCAAAAATGCAACATGTCCCAAGCTCTGGGAAAATAATAGGGGTTTGAATGGTTATTTCGAAAATTTCGTTTTATTTTTGATTTAATGATTATATACATGAATTACATTTACCTTTTCTATGTTAATAATGGAATATCAATGAAAGTGACACGAATTCTTTTCATTATTCTCAAATATTCACATATAGAATGATTTTCAAATGCCTGCGTTGAATACAATCATGTACAAAATATAAAAATATATACAGAAACATAGTATTATTATTATAGCATCTAGAATGATACTGATGTAAGTTTATTGTGTAGAATAGAGTCAATTGCAATCAATGTAAACAAATCTAATTCGGAACGCTTTCCATTCAGTATTAGAGTAGAATATATAGTATAAGTAGATCGAAGACGTTCAAGTAATTTTCATTTAAGTCTGGTTAAGGAACATCGTGAATTTATGGAGCATTAATTTACAAATGAGCAACATTAAGAAGAACTTAATTATATATTGAAAACTTTCTCTTTTACAACCTTCCTATATCTATTTATATTTTTCCTTCCATTTTTTATTTGGCGCAATTGGAACTGTTCCTTACTAAGAACCATTCATTTCTTGTTGATTATACTTTCCCACTATCACAATTTTCTTCTTTTTATTTTTGTTTACTCTATTATTGCATTTTTTTCGTTTTGGTTCAAGGTAATTCGAGAATTTAGAGCCAATAAACTTGCCAAGAAAGAAGCATAAAAGCTTTTTAATAGTTACTATGGCGGATTCTTTATAAATAGAGTATAAAAACCTCTCTATAAAAAACTACCACATTTCTTTTTGATAACCAAGCGGCATTGAGGCTATTGCGTATACATCCAAGCTAACGTAGGGGTGCAAACAAACTCTAAAATCACTAGATACTAGAGCCTTACTACCGTAAGTTATTTTGGGATAAATGAGTAGATCGGGAAAGACTTGCCTACCACTTAGATAAAAAGTTGGAAGGTTTTCTATCACTAAAAACTAAAACCTCCGGAAGTCTGAAGATGGACAAGGCCTCGAAAAGAAGCCAAAAGAGTGATCGTGAAGCAGTCTATGGATGGTCTCAATCTCCTAGAATTGAGGAGGGATTGTAGTGTCGGATCAAGATTAAGTGTTCTATCTTGGGCGCTCTACACGTTAGGCATACCTCTCTCAAATTTTTGGTCATAATACTCTTTCCTCTACAGTTCCTAACCACTTAAATTGTCTCATCAATAAGGAACTGAATGGATGGCTGAGAATCAGATGGAGTCTTACATCCCAGACTTAACACAATCCAAAAGATTCATAACCATATCATCTAAGAAGAAATACCACCTTAAGACGATTGACTGAGGACGACAGCTACAGATTTGTGGGCAAGCCATAAAAACTACTCTGCAAATGACCTCCTCATTTTAACAAAAGGCTGACGTACCTAAAGGAGTAGGCTAACACATTGGAAAGTGGAACAAAAAAACGCTAGAAAAATAGCTTCCTTTGGGAGGAGTCTAAATATTTTAGGAGCAGAAGAATAAGATGTAGAGTCTTGCACAAAATATCTTCTAGGTACAGAGTGGCAGAAAAGCCAAAGCGATCTACAATCTACCCCCTATATAATCTTATGTAATACCACTTATTTTTGACAGCTATTTGCCTTAAATATTTCATTTCCATCGACTTAATTTTGACCACATCCTTTTTGCACGGGATTGTAAAACATAAAAATAAATGATAATAAATGCATCAAGTTGTACTGAAAATATAACAAAATTATTGAAAAATGTGATTGTTCTATTATTGAACAAATCGACGAGATATAAAACTTACCTGGTCCGCTAATGGGCAGTAAAACTTGTGGTATAGGCTTTTGTGGAGCGAGAGGATATATGTAAAAATCTTTAACCGCCTTATTCAAACTCTTCACTACTCCTAATCTGTCTCTGCTACTAAGATAGCTATACAAAGCCAGGTACGGCATTTTTTCTTCAATATTTGTAGCATTTAATCGGATTAAGGAGATGCTTTTACTAACAGAACATTTCATCTTGCCTATATAATCCCATACTGTTTCTGGGGATATCCTACCTACTATATCGAGATTGGTAGTCAATTCATTATTTAAGCCACTGCAATCTCCTAATAAAATAAAGTGAGTTAGAACAGCAGTTCATAACAATTAATTTGTAAAATGTTCTTCACAATTATTACGAACCTTTAGAAGTGAAAAGACAAATTTCTATTCTATTTTGTAAATAGAAGTAAGTTTATTTTACACGTACAAAAAAATTTGCACATTTCAGTCTCAACATAATTTGAAAAACATTAATCAAAAAACAAATACTGACCTGAAACTTCATGGGCGGTTATAGATATTTGAGCAACGTCCACCATATTAATAACACCCCTCCATATCTCTGTAGGTTTTGAAGGAAGTGGAGGCGACGTACTTCTAACAGTAAAATAGATTTCTTTCTCCTTTTCAGGCGATATTGGTTCTGAAAATATTACCAAATAGTGAAAACATGTCTATAAAGGTAAACAGAATTGCTTACGATTCTTTTCATCTTCGTTTTCAGATACTCTTGGAGGAGTTGGGATGGTTACTGTTGAGGAAGGTTCGTGATCACTATCACTTTCCATGGCTGAGAAAACAAGACATATGTTATCACTTGGTAACCAAATTTAAGTACATTTAAAACACATAAAACCCTTATTAATAATATGAAATACCATACTATTCGATTTAATAGAACCAAACATGAGTTTTCTGATCTGGGTTGCAATTACTGGTAATGTCCTAAACTGCCTCAAATTGGTAACATATGCTAAGGGGCAGTGTGCAGAATCGACCTTGAATATTGAAAAGTCGTTTGATTGGTGTTATAGTATTATTAGGTCATTTGTTATTGTATCTGCATATCAGCGCATGGTTGTAATATTATGTTCCGTATAACATTGTTTGTTAAAAATGGATACACACATATATGCCTGTTAGAGATATAGCTACTGTAGTTGGTATGGGAAAAGCAGATGTTCCAAACATTTACAAGAGTTGGTGAAAATGGCTTGGATTATGGTGTTGAAATGAGTACCTTAACTATACGGAAAATACTTTTGGAAGTTGACCAGTAAGCCAGAAAACCAAAGAAAAACTATTTCTAGCTCAGAAAATGATGACAAATGCTTAGCATCGGTTAAAAACTATAGATCATAAATTGTTGATGACTTAAAAAAGGTTATTTTCAGTGATTCACACATTTATTTGTACAGGCATTTGTACACTACTATCAGAACTATTTCTGCCCACCCAATTTTGTAGCAGCGAGGGGAAATGATTATCGGCGTTCTCAATAGTTTAAAATTGATTAAAATGATTTAAAATGATTAAAAAAAATAAAGGGAATGAATTTTTATAATAACAATTACTTATAATAACTCTATCTTAACTAGTATAACTCATACTCTAATTTGTTGAGGTAAATTTGAACCTATTCCAGCTTGTTAAGTCAGTTAAAGACTGTTTACAAATGGTGTCAGTATTTTAATGATGGAAATGAGTCAGTTAAAGACAAGGAAAAGATCTCCACTGTGTCATGTCCCTGTGGAGGATATTGTTTGCATATAGAGCTTAATGAAATTTTTAGTGAAAATAGCGTTTTGTGAAAATTTAAATTTTGAAAAAAAATCGTAATTTGTAAATATTTGATCGGGGATTCCTCAAATATTAGTCCCAAACCTAAAATGTTAGTTGCACTGACAAACCAGTAAGTAATGTTATTGTAACACTGGTAACAATCAATGAAGAGATCTACACTTACCCTTACCTGGAACTATATCTTCTTGGGGCACATGTTTCCATAATCTATCTTCTAATGGCGGGACAATTTTATTATCCACCAACTGTTCGAGAATTTCTTTGGATTTTTTATCTAATTTATCAGTTGACGAAATTATATCTCTCTTATGCCTTGATGATTTATGAGATGATTTTCTATGTCTACTTCTATCCCTATCTTTTGATCTGGACCGTTTCTTTCGATCGCCGCGCTTTCTATCTCTACTTCTCGACCTTTTTCTACTCCTATCTTTATCTCTGCAAATAAAAACGTATACGATGTGTTCATTGTTATGCATTTTAAACCGACTTACCTATCTCGGTCTCTACTCGATATTCTATGTCCTCCATAGTCTTTATCTCTACCGATTTTCCTCTCTCTATCCCTATGACCGTGTTTGGAACTCCCTTTTTTGTCGCGTTCCTTCGAATTTTCCCCTTTGGAATCACCGGAATCCAAAGCGGAACCTTCTGTTAGACTTTTAATCATTTCTGTGTTATCTACCTTGTTACCGATGTCGTCTTCTACTACTTGCTCACCTAAAAAATATAGTACATTACTATTTAGTGATATATATTTTTTATTTTCAACAGTTCAGTAATGTATCAATATGTACCTTTGTGTGTTTTCAAAACATACTGCCGGTTACAATTCAATAATTCCAATTCGGATTTTTTAATCATATCCAGTTGGTGTTTAGCCTCCTTTTCTCTCCACTGCGCAAGTTCCTGATTTGCCATATCATCTGTCGATAATCTCACCTGGAATTTCAACACATCAATATCAAATTTACTATTCCCTCTAAATGGGAATATAGGAGAGGATACTTCCTGCATGTATATTTCTTTAACAAGGGCGGTTGTACAAAATATTTACAAAATTTCCCCTTAAAATTCGAAACATCTGTCAAAATTTCAGCTCATTCTCTCTGGGGGATACAGGACTTTCAAGAGGCAGTTACATGAAAAATTGGAATAGGTCTTGAAAATAGTGATGGAAAACTACATAGTGAAATTGGAAGATAATAGACATCACAAAGATATCATTTTAAAATGACGTATAAGGGTATTTGAGCATAAAAATTATTCAGATCTACTACACGTCCGAATCATAATAGAAGTTATTGGGTGAAATCTACCCAGCTAAATAATTTTAAAACGAGCATATTGTTTCATGAATATTTGGAATAAGGGAAAACAATCAACTGTCAATCTTACTATACGTCATGGGGTACATTGAAGTAGAAACAGAAACGATCCCATGTATAGAAGACAAAAACTCTTTGCCACGACAATACAAAACCTGAACTTTAGCTTTGCTGACGATAGCGCATTGGTTACGTCGTTCAAATCAGTCGTCCCAATAAACTCGGCTAAAACCCAAATCCGTAGGCAACAACAAATCAATCAATCAAATACAAAAATCAACAGACCTTGAAAACATTCTGGAGTGGGGTGAAAGCAATCTGATTGAGTTTAATGCAGTAGAGAACTAGGCTGCTGTTTTCACAAAAAAGACTGGCACTGCAACTCAAAATTTCATCATGTTTGGACATAAAAAATCACCAGCATCGCAAATTCGCTTTAGTGTTGAGGTTGGGAGCAATATGTCCTGGCATGGTCGGTCACGTGGCCGAATTAGTTAAGGCAGCTTCACAAAAACTTGGAGCCCTCTTTAAGACACTCCACAACAGATTTGTCCATCTTAGGAGTATTGCTCGCACATCTGGAGCTCGTCTCACAAGCATACACTCAGGATGCTCTACTCTATACAGAAGAGAGCAATTCGACTTATAGGCGATCCAGTGTTGACCAGAAACTTAGACAGCTTAGAGCACAGAAGAAAGGTCGTTGACCTGGCTCTGTTTTGCCGATTCTACCGCGGCAGATACTCTTCTGAGTTGTCCAGCATAATCCCAACTAGAGCAGTTTTTGTAAGAACTACTCAACAGATAGATGTGGCTCATGAGCACCGAGCTCGCTTGCAGACGCCCAGAACGTCAATTTATCAGCTACCAAGCACGTCTTTCCTGAACACTACAGCTTACAGAAGTTCAAGATCAATATCCACAGGCATCTCCACACGGCAGGTACTACTAGTTTAATCGGGTTCACCCTTTTTTGCTTGCTTCTTACATAAAAAAAATGAATTAAACATCAAATTGTTCTCGAAATCTAGCCCCCAACGACTAAGGACTATGTTCACATCTTCAAATGAGGACGTTATTGCTGCATCAGACGCTTAATTTGAATGGGAAATGGGATTGTATTACTCTTGAAGGAAAATATGTGCCCAAAATTATATTTTATCAAAACTGATTTCTTGGCATGTCACAGCATTATGGACCAACTCTAAAATATGTTCAGTAATATTTATTGAATAAAATATCCTTAAGGATGTTACAAAGACTGTAGCATGAAATGAAAATTCTTGTTCAAAGTTTGATAATGAACTAAAACGAAGTAGTGTTATGGTAGGTTTTACAGCCTAGGGGATTTTATAGTTAAACTTACCAATTCATATGGACTTATATTTTTTTCACAAATCCGCCTCCACAAAGTTTGATTCTTTACATCTTTTATATTGAAAATCAAACTTCTATATTTAGTTCTATATTTTTGACCTGTATCACCGAAACATTTGTATAATTGTGATTCTATTTCAGTTGACATAGACTTCACTTCATCATCTGTTAGTTTTAAATCATCGACTCCCTTCAAACGATTGATTAATTGTTCGCAAACTGTGTTTTTTACTGTCTCTCTAATGTTTTCTGTTGGTTTTTGTGGCGTCGTTTCTTCTTTATCTTTTACACTATCCTAAATAATAAATACACACAATTAATTCAATTAAAATCATTTTTGCTAATAACAATTTTACCTTTCTTTGCTTGGGCGTCTTTACAGCAGTTTTTTCTTTAGTACCTACACTAGGGGTCCGATCTTTGTTCACCACAGGTTTTTCTTTAGGCACTACAGTACTTTTTTCTTTCATTGTCGGTGATGATTTTTCTTTTATTGTTGTTGGAGATTTGTCTGCTACAATTGCTGCTAACTTCTCCTTCATTCCCACAGTACTAACAGGAGTAGATTTAAGTTTTTTCTCAGTACTACCTTGGGGTTGCTTCAATTTTGTTTGTAGCAATTTCGGTTTTTGTGGTGTTACAGTTGTAGGACTTTTCAGTTGATCTGAGGATGATTTTAATTTTGGTGATTCTTTAGGAGATGCTTGTACTTTGTTAGCAGTTTGTTTAGCTCCTATTAGAGAAGCTTTAAGTGCTGATTTAACTTGCTGATGTTGAAGTTGCTGCTGTTCCAACTGCTGTTGTTGATGTTTTGGAGAATGTTTCATAACCCCCACATTAATTCCACCTTTTTTCTGCACAGCTAAAGAGACTCCTTGGTTGTTACTATTCTTCACTAATTTAAGTTTGGTTTGTGATAAATTTCCAGGCTGTAAAAAATAATAGTATTTTAAAAGTTCAACTTTCACCAAATACATGGCTTCTACAATAAATACTATATCTTATAGAATTTCTCTAAAATGTAAAAAAACAAGATTCACGTATTTATTGAGTTTTAATTTACCAATTGAAGGTTTTCCAAAAATAAAAACCAAAGACGCTGGGGTAATGGTACATTGATTTTACCAGCGATTTGTTTCAAAAATTTTAATTACAATATTAGTTCTAAAAGTAAAACAGCTAGAGGAAGAGAAAAATAGTTGAAATGTGATAGGGAGTTTCAACAAATGAAAGGGAATCATATACCAAAAAAAACTACTTTAAACAAATATATATATATATATATATATATATATATATATATATATATATATATATATATATATATATATATATAAGAAGAACAGAACAATCCCATTTGCTAGAAAAATATAAATTACAGAAGCTAACAGAAAAACTATTTTTCTGGGGCTTATAGCTTTACACAGTTTTTCAAAAAAATATTTAAATATTTTTTGTTGAAACACAAAGAAAATCTCAATTTTTCAGTATTTTGATACCTACATAATAGTTTACTAATAAAATAAACCATAATTCATTGAAATCCATTAATAAGTTCTGATTTGCTTCATTATCTTTTTAGGCAATTTAATTTTTAAATTAAAATATTGATAATTGAACT